>NC_133770.1:209066081-209147070 GCF_003597395.2 Chelonoidis abingdonii
GTTCCTGACCAGGAAAAAAGAAATTTTTCCCTAGAACACAGAGAGAAAATTAGCCATCCTCTCCCCACCCTCGCCTCCTTTCTCCCCACCCAATTCCTGGTGAAGTCAGAACCCGCCAGGTCCGCCGGGGGTCTCACACCAAAATAAACAAATCAAACAATCAGGTTTTTAAACAAGAAACTTTTAATTAAAAGGAGAGAAAAACAGTAAATGAAATATCTTTGTAAATTTTAAAATGATTAGGTATACAGGTGCTTTCAGGCATATAAGACACTGAGAATACCTCCCGCCTAAGTATACAGTACACAATTAGAATCCCTGTCAAGCAAAATACAAATTTGAACTCCTTCCTAGCCAAATACACATTTTGCAAATAAATGGAAAACAAACATAAGCACTAACTCGCCTTATCTCTACCTAGTACATCACAATTCTGAGACTGATAAGTTGTCGTGTATCGGAAGAGATTGGAGAGAAACCTGGTTGCACGTCTGGTCCCTCCTGAGCCCCCAGAGTCGAACAACAACGCAAACTAACAGCACAACACAAAAGACCTTCCCAACGCTGCGAAGACCTCAAGATTTGAAAGTATCCTGTCCCCTGATTGGTCCTCTGGTCAGGTGACAGCCAGGCTCACTGATCTTGTTAACCCTTTATAGGCAAAAGAGATATGAAGTACTTCTGTTCTATTAACTTTTACTTATTTGGTTATGACAGTAGCAAATACACAACAGGTGCTAGAGCAGAAAATTTTGCTTTTATCTAACAGCGCTCTAGTTATTCTGCATAATTTAATTATTTATAGACATAATTCATGTTAGCTAAAAGAATGTTTCCTAATATTTTAATAAACTGTGGTTCAAAGTTTGCTTAGCAAAGCAGAAACCGTTTCTCCTGCAGCTGAGTAATCTGCAGTTTGAAAGCAAACTAAATTGCCCTCTCTTGCCAAAAAAACCTCCAAACCCTAAAACTTTGCGAAGTTACAAACAATTAGTGCTAGAAACTACATAAAAGTCTTTATAGTTTTTATTTACAATGTTAGAGGACTGGGAGCCTTGGAAATTGAATTCTGACATCAAGAGAAGGTTCATTCTGCATGTTAGTTCAGTTACTGCACCCCCAACAAACTATCCCATACCAAAATGCACCTGATGTGTAATGGTTTGGTCATTGTGTCAACACTTATCCATTAGAAAGAGAACTGAGGCTCCCCCTCTCCCCACATACACACTCATTTTACTTTCTGTGGAAGGCCTCCACCTGCATATTTATAATGCTAAACCACACCCAGCTCTAGCCCCCCTTCATGTCAGGTAAAAGGGCCAGAGCAGTGCAAAAAAAGCTCTCAAAGCATGGGAGCTGGCTTAAGGGGTGGGATGGGGATTCTCTAATTCTGGAACTGGGGAAGACAGCCTTAAGGGTGCCTTCCCAAGGCCCTGCCTCACAAGTCCTCACATAGGTGATAGGGTCACAGCACAATGGAGATTCTGGGGATAGCTGCAACTGCTAGACAGCTGAAGCAGCTGCCATAACTTACACTGACCCCCAAGGCTGTCTAAATTACACTGGGAGTCATGGAGCAGGCCAGGACTGGGAGGGGACCGATGGCTTGAAGTCACCTTAGCCCTCCCCCCACATCCTGGGCTGAATTCTGTGCTGCTTCTGGTGGGGCCACAGCTCAGAATCACAACCTAAAGGTCCATACAGGGCTGAGTGCCCTCATCTCCAGTTGGACTCAATCACTCAATGGAGGTGCTTCACACCTTGCAACATCAGGCCCATTTAGACTGTGAAACTGTGCCAGATAAACAAGCAAAAGCATGTTCCCATTGAAATCAGTTGTATACCTCTCACTGATTATAATGGCACTAAAACATAGCCAATACTGAACTAGATGCTTGCATTATAAAAACAACATGTCAGATAGTCTTGGCCCAGAATGTAGGAGTTAAAATATCCATTAGAAATGTTTTCTTGATTTTTTTTTTTTTATTACAATGAAGACACATGGTTTCAATGTGAACACATCAACCCAAATACCACAGTATTGTCTAGTATACGAGAACCAGAAGGCGACACTAGGCCATAAGGGAGACAAGATGGGTGAAGTAATATCTTTTATTGGACCAACGTCTGAAGAAGAGCTCTGTGTTAGCTCAAAAGCCTGTCTGTCTCTCACCAGTAGAAGGTGGCCCAATAAAAGATATCACCTAACTTGCCTTGTCTCTCTAATAGCGTGGGACCAACACAACGTCACCACTGCATAGTAGGCCATAAGATCATAAGAATGGCCATATTGGGACAGATCGATGGTCTATCTAGGGTATCCTGTCCTCTGACAGTGGCCAGTGCCAGATGCTTCAGAGTGAATGAACAGAATTTGATTTCCAATTTTTAAAGGGTACCTTTTTGCCTCTTTTATTCTACTGTTTAGCTCTGGTAGTGGTTTTTGGGTCCTCTTACAGTGTTTTGTATCGGGGGTATCTATGTAATTTGAGCTTCTATTGTGGTGGTTTTAAATTGTTTCCAGGCATTTCATTTTTGTCACTGTACCTTTTAATTTCATGTAACTAGTGTCCTCATTTTTTTGTAGTTCCCCTTTTTGTACTTAAATGCTACTGTGGTGTGTTTCTTTGGTATTTTCCCCCCTAAAAGGATGTTAAATTTAATTACATTATGATTGCTCTTACCAAATGGTTCAGCTATATTCAGCTCTTGGACCAGATCCTGTGCTCTGCTCAGGACTAAATCAAGAATTGCTTCTCTCCTTGAGTGTTCCAGGACTACCTGCTCCAAGAAACAGTCATTAATGGAGTCTAAACATTTTCTCTCTACATCCCATCTTGAAGCGACATGTACCCAGTCAACACAGGGATATTTGAAATCCCCCATTATTATTGTGTTTTCTGTTTCACCATTACAATCACATCCTGGTCACATGGTTGGTAGTATATTTCTGCAGCTATACTCTTACTATTCAAGCATGGAACGTCTATCCATAGAGACTGATTGTCCAAAATGAGTGAAAAGCAAGAAGTAAATCAATTGCAAAAAATACGTTCTCTCAGTTTAATCATCGATGGTGTTTTATTGGTAGCACACAGGAGAAATGTGATGTTCTGTTTTTAAGTTTAGGGCCAAACTTTGCTTACACACACCTATGCACTCCATTTGAGTGGAGTTGCATGCATGTCATTGAGAGGAAAATTGACAGAGTGCCTTCACACAGACACCACTGGAAATTAAATATTTTTGCGCTGATATTTTACACTAAAGTCTAATATATCTTCAAAAGTTTAAATAGCAGGATATTAATATTCCAGACTGCTAGCCAGATTAAAGTTAGGTGGATGTATGTACATATCCACAGCATCCAAAGTTAATCATTAAAAAGAGGTAATTAATACAAAGTCAGAGCTGAACAAATGCGTTCTTTTTAATGAAATTAAGAGCAGATTTTTAAGGCCCCTACTTATCTGAGTTAGGCATTCTGTCAGCATTATAGATTCAAAGGTTTTTTTCCTTCCAAATGAAGGAAACAATAAATATCTGAAGTAAAATATTTGTTCAAAGTAAACCCAGGAGAAGAAATTAATATCCTAACCCTCTCCCTGCTGCACAATATACTATGTGCACCATATTCCAGATACATCACTCTGACGTACAGAATCTGAAATAAAATGAGGCAAACATTTGAATCCTTAGATGTGAGGTTGATTTCACCTCAGCATGACACACACATCGTGGTCTTCATTGAGGAGAATTCATTGTCTAACAGGGTTTTTCTCCACTTTGTTTCAGAATCACGATCATACCTGTATAGCATGTAGAATCATTTACCGGTCAGATGAGCACCATCCTCCAATCTTACCTCCAAAAGCCGATTTGACTATTGGATTGCATGGAGAATGGGTGAGCCAGCGGTGTGAGGTGCGTCCTGAAGTCCTCTTTCTCACCAGGCACTTCATCTTCCACGATAACAACAACACCTGGGAAGGTCACTATTATCACTACTCTGACCCCATCTGTAAGCACCCCACCTTTACCATCTATGCCAAGGGGCGCTACAGCAGGGGAGTGCACTCTTCCAAAGTGATGGGAGGAACAGAGTTTGTGTTCAAAGGTACGACCACTACATTGCGCAGTTTTGTTCCAGTACTGACTAACAAGATAGGTTGTTCATAGCTGGGTGAAAGTTGCCAATGATAATGATTCAAAACTTGTATAGTGTCAAGAACTTCCCGAACTGATATGCAAACTACGCAGAGGGGGTCACGTCTCTCACACACACACTGAAATGCAGCAACTTCTGAGGCAAAATGTAGTAACTTTTAAATGCACAGCAAAACTACAGAACAGCTTCAGTCACTAAGTGAAGAATATCTGATTGAAACTACAGGAGCATATGGGCAGAATTCAGTTATCCAGCTGGTCAGATAAATGTGGTGAAAGCACTCTCCTCTTATAAAGGATACTGTAGAATCTTTCACCGCAAGAGGTCAGTAGCTTTAGCATCTTAAAACAAAAAACAGTCCTGCCCCCCTTGGCATCCCTCTGGGAAATTGGTTCAGCATTGACAATGTCACCTATGGAATCATCACCAACCTCTGACTATACCTGTCCTGGTTAGCTTGAGATCTGGCAAGATTCACAGCTCCATGTGGTCTAACTTGAAATGACATTTGAGCAGCTCATAATGGCCTTTTAGACACTCCTATGTCTCCAATTTAGGAAAGAGCCTGACTGGAGGAACTAACAGATAGGGACAGAATTTCCAAAGGAGCCTAAGGGTTGCTCCAGTCTGTCAGAGGCTCTGCTCACATGGTTGGTTACCTGGAAGTAATTACATGGAGTGAAAACTTCAATGAGGCCAGCATTTCATCCATGCTGCTTATTTATAATGTATTGTTCAACCTGCTGCTGAACATATGAGAATCCAGCGCTAGAAAAGCAAGAGGATGAACTATTAGTTTTCTTTTGTGTAGCACCTGGGAAATAATATGGATCGTGAGACCACCCACACACATACACGGTTATAAAATCTCAAGGTGAAAATTCTGAGAAGTCTTGCTTTAAAAAAAAATCTTGAATCACATATACATTGCTAATGTCCTGCAGCAGAATTCACATTTCTGGAGGGTTGTGAAGGGTTTTGTTTTATTTTTGGTAAAGTTTGTCAGTGCTAATCCACTGAAAACCTCAATTCTCTTTTTATGTAACATACTGGGCCAAATTCATCCCTAGTGCAAATTCTATTAAACTTCCCCTAACCCCATTCTGTCCCCAGCTTTTCTTCAGGTCTGTTGCAATTGAGCTGATGAAAATCAATGGTCACGTGACAAACTCCATTGAAAGTTGGTCAGTATAGCTAGAATTGAAGAAAGTTGTAAGACTTACTTTTGAAATTATAAACTGCAGTTGTTTTTTAAGACATGGGATAGGGTCTCTCTCGATAATTCAAACTGAAAGATGTAATTTATGTGATGGTATGGATAGTCTATGAGAGAAGGTGAAATGGTTACATTTTCTGAGCTTTGAGATTTGTATTTGGAATTTGTTAGGTCATTAGCTTTGTGGACTATCTTAAAAATTCTCATGTTGCCCATGGAACTAATATTAATTAAAATCTGAGTAAATTTTTATTGTATCCTCCTTCCTCTAGCTTTATATCTCAACCAACCAACCAACCAAGGAGGATCAAGCCCTTTGTTATATCTCTGAATTCAGGACTAATAATAAGACTGTCACCTTCACTTTTGCTTTGTCCCTCAGATATTTAGCTTTCTCTTCTTCCTTTACAGTAAATCACATGAAAGTCACCCCCATGGATATAGCTACAGCCTCTCTACTGAATGTCTTTAATGGGAATGAGTGTGGAGCAGAGGGATCGTGGCAAGTTGGAGTACAACAGGATGTTACTCACACCAATGGCTGTGTTGCTTTGGGGATCCGCCTACCACACACAGAGTATGAAATCTTCAAAATGGAGCAGGATGCCAGGGGTAGCTACTTACTGTATAATGGCCAGAGGCCTAGTGATGGGTCAAGTCCAGACAGACCAGAGAAGAGAGCCACTTCTTATCAGATGCCATTAGTTCAGTGTGCTTCATCAGCACCAAGACCTGAAGAGTCACCAGAGGAGAACAAAATAGGCCACTATAGCGGCAGGGCACCAGAAAAGGACTCCAGTGTATTTGTCCTTACCCTGATGCTGTTTATTTGTACTGTGTCACATTGGAACATTCTCAGTTGAAAGGAAAAAACTATTTTTCGTGACTACAAAACCAGGATTCCATATGACTGAGGGTTTTTCTTTTCAGAAAGAAAAGGACATTTATTTTCTTGATGCACTGGAATGCCTGAGAACGGTTGTTCTTTTCCTTATTTTTTTCCCCTCCTTGAATCATGAACGGCACTCGTTTGATGTTTTCGCTTTGAACTTCGTCCAGTCTGATCCCTGGCCTGACATGACTGCACAACCGTAATTGCACTTTACGACTGCAGACTTACTTGGCTTTTTTAACTACTAGGGTAAACCTAAAGACCCTGATTCAGTTGGCTATACCATTTTGCTGTTGTGGTTCATTTCCCCCCTAGCACTCAGTTTCTCATCAGAATTTAGCTATCAGGAATCACTCTGTATAGTATTGTGTTAATACTGTGATAATGGCTTTTGTCTTATTCTTTAGGACTCTGCTGTAGATATGTACATATAAAGAAACCCCACAAGGATCTAGCTAAATACAATCTTACAGGTTTTACACAAAAGAAAAAAAAATATACAAACTATCCTCCCGTCAGAAGGCAAATGGAAAATTATCTCTAAGTAACATTCAAAGTAATTTAAGCTATTTTTACATGTAATTGTTTAACTTGTAAAAACAACCAGAGGTTTAGTGGGATGTAAATATTTTTCTCATGCAGTTCTATTAGGTATGCAATTGCTTCATGCTTCCCATTGTATCTACTAACTAGTTACAATAACCTCCCCCTCTCCCCTTTAAAATCAGATAGAGAAAACATTTTTTCATCAGGTATGCACAGTATATGTAAGTTGCAGAAGTATTAGTGGATTGCTCCATGTTGTTGTACTCACTACTCCTTATACCTTCTCTATGCAATGTTCCTGCCTTGAATTTCATTTTGTTAGGGGTGGACACAATAATGAAGGGGCTGGGGCCATAACACAAATCATAAAAACAAACAAAAAACCCTCTGCTTAATAAGAATTGTAAAGTGGCAGTAGGTAGGAAGTAAAGAAAGGATTGAAGCAGCAAACATATCATCCATGAGCCCAATCACATCTTCCTCCTTTCAATTTACAGAAACAGAAAATTTGAAAAGATGGAGCAAATTTCACCAGAGGGAATGGGGTTTCACAAATACAGATAACTCCCACCCATCCTTTCAGTACACAAGCCCTACACAGGGTCACATTGAGTTTGAGGCTCAATGTTTGCTTGTCTTCAGTATTACATGGCTGAGATCGGAACAAATCTTCAAAATTACGAGTAAAATATGCAGTCTCTATTTTCTACAAGATGTATGCAGTTCGGTCACATATGCAAATGAGGTAGCTGAGAATTGCACAAGTTATTGATCCTTTAATTTCATCAAACTCATTTAAGTTGTATAGCAGCATGTACACCTCTGGCACAATACAAATATATTCCAGTCTATAGTTTGTGTGATGTGGCTCCATAGCCTGTCGGCCTAAGATGGTAAGACTCAGCAACGGAGGACCTGTGAACAGAGTAATTTATATCCTGTAGGTTCAAATGTTTTTAAGAAGTGAAAGGATAAAGCAGGGGTTTTCCTGCAACCGTGCAACTTGACACTGGAGTTCTGTAGCAACATTGTTACATTCCAGCCCAGAAGAAGTTATTGCACCCGAAATAAAAAACCCAGAATATAACCAGCAAGAGAAAGAAACTGTTGTGCAAATCATTTTTAAAAACTAACTTCTCTCAAAGCACAAAAGGGAACAAAGGAAAAAAGTGATCAGAAGTAAGACTCCTTCTGTGTTTCACTGTAGTTTACACATTGTGCCTGCTGTCGTAGCTCAGAACATGACAGGAGTCCATTTTTTGAGATGTAAAGTCATCCTTGCCAATGTTAAAGTGTATTAGCTTAAAGCCCAGGATTTTAAAAAAATATAATTTTATTTTTGTAAAGTTATAGAAAATATTTTTCTTCCCAATTTAGTGTTCCAGATTAAACTGCCAGGGAACTTTGAGCACTTGTTAAAATACTGATTGAAATAAAAGACTCAGTGAAGAACTAAGAATTCCTCAGTATCTCATCTGTAATGGTTGCGTTTTGTCTCCTTTCTACCTGTAAAAAAATAAAAAGCTCTTGGAAAATTACACCCAAGCTAGACTGAAACCCTTTATCTAATAACTTAGCGGCAGAAAAACTGATTTTATTATCTAGTAAATAGTATTTTTGCTTCAGATCACCTCAGCTGAGGTTAGAAAGAGCTCTGATGAACACAGGTATCATTATTTAAGTTTCAAACTAAAGCTCTTTGGATTCTTTGATAAAATGGACTGAAGTATATGCTGGGAGCACACAAGGAATGATACTGTTGGCCTCAGAGGACTGTACAGTCATCCAGTCAGAACAGCTGTGTCAGTACAAAGGGTGTGTGATTTCAAAAGAAACAAAATATTTTCATAAATGAGCTCTATTTATGAGCTTTTTTTTTGGAAAATTAAAAAGTAGAAGAAATCATTTTGGATCAAACAAAATGTGTTGTTTCAATTTTGACAACTTTATTAAAAAAAAGTTGAAAAGTTTTGAAATGAAAAGTCCTGTCAGACAAAAAAAATGAAACGTTTCACAAACACTGAAACAAAACATTTAGCTTTTTTCAGAATTTTTTTCTAGTTGAAACAAGTGAGCAAAATCAAGACCAATTTCTGAAACACTGTGGTGTCACTGAATCTGCATCCCCCCTCCACACGCCAAAAATAAATTTGTGTGGAAAAACTTTGCCCAGTTCTAGTTAAGTCTTTGCAATTTAAAAGAAATTCTACTGAAAAATGAGAGTGAAAACTGCACAGGAGACTATTTTCTTCATTAAATAAATTAAAGGCTTTCATCTTGAAGGGTTTGCTAAGTAATGGCAGCACAAATTTACACTTTGAGATGCTCTCTATAAGCAAACTGAATGGAATTCAATGGATTTGTCTATATAAGAGGTATGGCATCAGGCCATATATATCACAGGTTAGACAAGTTCCAAAAAGAGAACAAAATGCATATATTAAATGTCTCTAGACATTTCTCTTATTTCTCTAAAGCTTAAACATATTCCCAAATAGATTTTTTTTCTCTCTCAGCCAGAAGCACTAATATTTTGGAGACTATAGGAGGCAAGCAATAAAACAGTAAATGTGCATTAGTTTCATTTGCTTAACTGCATATTAATATATATTACTAGAGTCAGTCATATCTTCCAGTAAGTAAATGTGTTAATAAGCCACCATGATACCTCTGCTCCATAAAACTCCGCATACCAACTATTTTGCTTCAAAATCAAATACAGACCCCCCAAAGTTTTCTCACATGTATTGGGACTTCAAAGTTAGCTTAAAGATTTAATCAACTGATCTCGTAATGTCTCCATACCAGTATCTTTAAGCAGTTCAGTAGGTAATTTAGAACTCACTGAAAGAAATTAAGCTCTCTCAAAGAAAACAGTGGATAGGCATAAGAAAAGATTGCCATCTAGCGGTAACTTCTTTTTTAAATTAAATAATGGACGTATACCTCTCTCTGGCAGGGATGAGTCCAACCTGCTGCCTTCATTAGCAGGACCAAGTACTGATTTTGCTCCAGACCCCTAAGTGGCCCCCTCAAGGATTGAACTCACAGTCCCGGTTTTAGCAGGCCAATGCTCAAATCATTGAGCTATTCCTTCCCCATGTTTTATGTTAATTCTCTAATGAAGTCTTACCAACACACATGGGTGGCAAGTTATATACCCACGTGGCGCCTGGGCACCAGCAATATTCAGAGCCCAGGGGCCCAGCTCCACCAACGTTTGGGGCCTGGTCTCACCCCCGCGCCTCCTCCAAGCGTCCCCAGGCCCCCCCCTTGCTGGCCCCATGCACGTCCCAGGGCCCCAAAGGGAGCAGAGCATCCCTGCCTCTTCCGTGCAGCTTGCCTCCCTGCAGCAACTGCTGCCGCAGGGTCCTAGTGCCCCCCACATTGACTGCCAGGGCAGACTGACTGAGCTTGCAGTTCCACCTCAGACCCTTCCCTTTTCCGGTGGGACCCTCCATCAGCATAGCCCCCCCCCCCGCCCCCCCCCAGTCACCACTCCTCGCCGCATGCTGGGCCAAGGAGGCAGCCCATTCCCCCACCCCCAGTGAGGCTCCAGTCAGTGAGGCAACAGCATGGAGGAAGGCGGAAACGCTCGCAGCCCCCCCGGCACCATTGGGCCAGCAGAGGAGTCCTGGACACTGACGAGGGGCCCTATGAGCAATGCAGTGACAGTGGTGGGGGTGGTGTGTTAGCTACGGGAGGGGGCGGGAAAAGGGGCCTCCTCCCCCAGAGCTGCGTGCTGGCAGCGAAAGGCTGGGGTCGAGTCACTCCTCTCTGCGCCCCTGTCCTAGAGCAGGTCCTGCACCCCAAACTCATCCTCAGCCCTAGCCCCAGACCCAAGAGCCCTCAGCAGAGCTTTCACACACACACCCATGCCTAGTCTGACCCCTCCCAACTCCCCAAACACTTTCCCCAGTCCCAGCCAGAAGTCTATCCTTCCTGCATTGCCAAACTCTCTGCCTTAGCCCCCTCCAGCACCCCAAACCCCTCATTTTCCACCCCAGAGCCCCTCACACCACCCCCTGCACCCCAACCCCTCTGCCTAGCCCTGAGCCTCTCCAAACACCCAAACCCCTCATCCCATCCCAGACAGAGTCCCTCACTCCCCACACTCTACTCTCGCCTTGAGCCCTTCCCACACCCGACAACCCTCATCCGCCCAGGCAGAGCCCTCAACCCCCTGCACCCTGTCCTGCCCCAACCCTGTGGCCCGCCTACCTGCTATCATGAACCCCCCAGCCCCACTCCCCCAGCCCTCACCCCACCTTTCTCCATAGGCCCTGAGCCCCCTCCCACACCTCAAACCTTTCATCCTCAGCCCCACCCCAAACCCAGCCCCAGCCCTGCACCCCCTCCCATCCCCAAACTCCCTCCCAGCACCTGCACCCCAGACCTCCTCCCAGAGCCTTGGGCAGGTGGGAGGCGGAGTTTTGGGGGGGCAGAGTTTGGGCAGAGGTGAGTTCTGGGCACCACCAAAATTTCTACAAACCTGCCGCCCATGCCAACACACACTACATCAGTGGTCCCATAACTTTTCTTCTCATGCCCTCCATGCCCCTTACAGGTAATAGAATGTGTCTGTGGGCCCCACCCCGAGGCTAGGAGCAGAGTTGCAGCCAGGCTGGGAGCTGTAGCTGGAAATCAGGTGCCAGCGGCTGAGAGCAGGGGCCAGCAGCCAAGCTGCAGTCGGGAGCAGGGACCGCAGCCTGGGCTGAGAGTAGACCAAGGGCCGAGAGTAGACCAAGGGCCACAGATTGCAGCTGGGGGCGGGGCCGAAGCACAGCTGGGGGCAAAGTAAAGCTGGATGGTGCTCCCTCCCTGCCCCCTCGTGAGGTCTGGCAAGGCCTAACCGTGGGCCCTCCCCCACCTGACGTTCCTCCACGCTACACAGAGAAACACCAGCGCTCATTGCTGAATATGAAGAGAATAACAAACAATTATTTTTTAAAATAATTAAATAGGTGCTAAATATCTAGCTACAGATTTGAAGATGATCCATGAATTATGTGAAAAGCTTGTGTATCCTTAATGTGGAGCTTTTGTGTGCGTGCATTATGATACAGTCTTTAATGATACAATTGTATACTATTTTTCCCCCCCACAGGACCCCTGCTTGATTCAGGGCACATGACGGAGCATGCTCTGGGGATGAATCAGGATTTTATAGTGAAGGAGACAGTCTGTAGGACCCCGATTCACTTCTTGTAGAAACTAAAAGATGTGTAGTGAATGAGGCAGGGGACTTTAAGAAGGGAAAGGATGGTCTCATGGTTAAGGCAGTTGAATTCTGCCCTGGAGAACTGGATTCTATCCCTACCTCTACCACAGAGTTCGTATGTGAAGCTAGGCAAGTCACTTAAATCAAACTTATATAAAATACCTAAACAGAATCCCTTCTCCAGCACTCTAAAGTACTGAAACACTTAAATTGTCTGCATGGACTGTCAGCTTATCAGCCACTTCTATGGGTTTTTAAAAGCCATGAAATGGATAACTTCAGTGTTATCTTGTCAAATGCTGCACATAAATTATACCTTTTTAAATGAAATATTGATGTATATGTACACACACATGCTCCATTGCATAATTGTCGAGGTATTTTTCCCACTTTGAACTTTAGCATCCAAAAAGTGAGGACCTGCATGTACCCTTCTAAGCTTAATATCTAGCTTAGATTTGATAGCGCCGCCACCAGCCAAAATATAGTGTTTGGCACACTTCCTGTTCCCTCAAAACCTTCCCTGGGGAAGCCAAGACCCAAACCCCTTGGGTCTTAAAACAAGGAGAAATAAATCATCCCCCTTCCTTTCCCCCTCCCAGACTTTTCCCTCCCTGGGCTACCTTGAGAGACTACACTGATTCAAACTCCTTGGATCTTAAAACAGAGAGGAATTAACCTTCCCCTCCCCCCTTCACCAATCTCTGGTGAGTTCAGACCCAATCCCCTTGGGTCTTAAACAAGGGGGAAATATCAATCAGGTTCTTAAAAAAGAAAGCTTTAATTAAAGAAAGAAAAAGTAAAAATTATCTCTGTAAAATTAGGATGGAAAATGTTTACAGGGTATTCAGCTCATATAGACTAGAGGGACTTCCCCCCCACCCCCCACAGCCTGAAATTCAAGTTACAGCAAACAGAGGTAAAAATCCTTCCAGCAAAATACACATTCACAAGTTAAGAAANTGGCTGTTACTTACAATTTTGAAACATGAGAGACTGGTTTAGAAAGATTTGGAGAGCCTGGATTGATGTCTGGTCCCTCTTAGTCCCAAGAGCGAACAACACCCAAAACAAAGAGCACAAACAAAGACATCCCTCCTCCAAGATTTGAAAGTATCTTGTCCCCCTATTGGTCCTCTGGTCAGGTGTCAGCCAGGTTCACTGAGCTTCTTAACCCTTTACAGGTAAGAGAGACATTAACCCTTAACTATCTGTTTATGACAATAGTATAAAAGGTTTTATCAGCACAAATTAGGAACGATCACTTTACTAATGAATGCTGAAGCCACAAGATATAAAAGTGATCCCAAATGAGTACCAATCAATACCACAATACACCAAGCCAATGCCAGTATTTTTACATCAGGCCATCATATATTCTGCATATACCACATTACAGAAAAACTATTTTACAATTACTTAAGAAAAAAATTATTAGGACCATTTTGTTGTCTCATTCTGCCTATAAAACCAGGTGCCTTAATTGCCATGAATCCAAACACACATTGCTCAGAGGGAGCTATAAATATCATCTGATTAGGTTTCCGGTACCTAAACTACCTTGACTTTAAGGTCTGATCTCTCAGCATCTTCCGTAGGTAAAAGCAGATGCTGTGTCCCACACTGGAATGTTAGGGATCTTCCTTTTCCAAAGGCCTACGACTCCTGTTTCTATCCTTGCAGGGTCATACTGGACCTGAAACCTTTCCACAATGGAAGAGAATCTTAGGGAGGTGATATTTCAGGATAGACCATTCCACTTTTGGTGAGAAAGGAGGAAACATTTCTCTGACAGTTTGCTCCAAAAAAAAAAAAAAAAAAAAAAAAAAAAAAAAATAGTGACCTTGAAGCTGCACAGAAGTTTGAAATGTCAGCAGCTCTGTGGGGGGGAAGATGGACAGAGGAAAATTGAAGCAGTCAGATGTGTGTGGTAAAATTCAGAACAATGCGATACTCACAGCTCCTCTATCACATGGCTCCACAATTATATAGATATCACAGCCACATTTGTGGTATGTAAACATACATGTATGCACAGACATACAAACAGTATATGAGAGAAGAGAAGAGAGAAGAAAGGTTGATCCTATGGTCAAGGCACTGGCTGGGACCCAGACGCACTGTTCTATTCCTGGCTCTGCCACAAATTATTGTGTGACTTAGCAGAAGTCAGTCTCTCAGTGCTTTTGTTTCCCTATCTTTGTCACAAGGATATCACCCCTTCACTCACCTTATAGGGGTGTGAAGAGTAAAAATTCACTAATATTTATGAAGCACTGAGATGGAGCAGTCAAGGGGGGAGAGGAGCAAGTGGGACTGTACCTAGGTTGATATTTCCTAGTGTTGCAAGATTTCTTCCCTATGGCAGTGGATGGTTCCAGCTTTAACTGCATGGAAATGGCTATGTTCCAGGTTGTGAAAGGCATTTGAGAGAGGGCCAACCTTTCATTCTGGTGCCTTTGATAGAAAACCATTAGGGAAATCTTAACAAGTACATTGATGCTCTTTTCCAATGTCATTCCAAGTTAAATGAACCTGGTTTCCTTGGCATTCCACAGGTTGAGGAGAAAAATCATTTTAAATCTTTAAGTGAAGCTGGAGAACAGTTTATGGTACAGCAGAAAGGATTGAGAATTTGGAGGCAGTGCCAAGGGGTCAAATGTCAGACCAAAAGCCTGAGGTTAGGCAGCTATAGTCACGTGAGTTGGGTGACTGTACATCCTAGTTTTCTGGGATTCTTTTTGTTTACAGGGCCTGTCCATGACCGGATTTGCTAAACCCAGTTATTCCCAGATTTACTTCGGTCCCCTCCCCCCAACAGGAGATACAGACTCTTGCTAAACTGAACCACAGGAGTGCAACAGATCAACACCTCAACCAAGTATATACACCAGCTCCCATGGAAAGGGACAGGAGAGAAATTTCTAGCACCTAGCCATATATTGAGGAATGAGGCAACCAAACTTTATTGGCTGCTTCAACCCTCAGGAAGTATATTGATTGACCATTTCCTTTGCTCCACTTACCTCCTTGGGAAAGTTCACTTACTGTAACTGCAAAAATAACAGGAGTACTTGTAGCACCCTAGAGACTAACAAATTTATTTGAGCATAAGCTTTCATGGGCTACAGCTCACTTCATTGGATGCATGTAGTGGAAAAATACAGTAGGAAGATATATATACACACAAAACATGAAACACTGAGTGTTACCATACACACTATAAGGAGAGTGATCAGTTAAGGTGAGCTATTGCAGGAGAGAAAAAGAACTGTTTGTAGTGGTAATAAAAATGGCCCATTTCCAGCAATTGACAAGGAGATGTAAAGAAGGGTGGGAGGGGAACAAGCCTGGGGAAATGGTTTTACTTTGTGTAATGGCCCATCCACTCCCAGTCTTTATTCAGGCCTAATTTGATGGTGTCCAATTTGCAAATTAATTCCAATTCAGCAGTCTCTCATTGGAGTCTGTTTTTGAAGTTTTTTGTTGTAATATTGTGACTTTTACATCTGTAATCGAGTGGCCAGGGAGATTGAAGTGTTCGCCAACTTGGAGGAACAACGCCTGGATGCCCAGTTATGTGACTATGTGGCATAAAAGGTCCTGGTATGCCTTAAAGTCTTACAGAATAGAAAGGGAGAATGAACCAGGCCGCAGAGCATTGTTTGGCATTGAGGACCAAGTTCTCAGCTGAGTCAAAACTGGTTCTTGCTCCCAGGAAGTCATACCCAGGAGGGAGAAATCCATCGGCTCCTCAGAGAAGAAGATCACCTATGCCTGGGCTTGTGGTTGAGCCAAAGCCACCATCAGTCTGGCGGGTGATTCGGCTTCAAGAGGGATGAAGATCAAGATCTCTGCAAACAAGGAGCGTCTCACTAACTCGAAGGGTTGGTCATTAGTGGCCAGCAGGGGCCGGGCCAGGGACCTCCATCCTGGCTACAGGGCACACACAAACCCATTGGCAGCCCCCAGAGTTCATCAGGTGATGCAGAGTGGGAGGCTGACAGCTCCAACTCGGAATCAGAGCCTCAGGATTTCGGTGACATGGGAACAGCAAATGCCCAAGGGAACCAATAAGTGGTCCAATTCATCTATCACCCAGAATGAGGCAGGAATTGGCACCCCAGTGAAGGCGGTACCACTGGTACCGAGCACGTCAGTGCCACAGGCAGAATTGGTCCAGGTGGAAACAGCAGTACTGGAGAACCCAAATGCACTGATGTCAAAGGTGTGAGAGCCACAATCAGAACACATGCAGCATCAAATGCAGTGGGGCTGAAGAGGGTCCCAGTGTAATGGTCCCCATGCACTAATTCTGGTACCAGCTCCATCCCCACCACAGGAAGGGAAGCATCTAGATCCAGTGCTGAGAGACATGGAGATCCAGTGGTTCACTCCTTTGGAGGGGACATAGGTGACAGCACTAGGAAAGTCCTGGACCCAGGCTGAGATCAGGACCAAAAGGCAGAGGAGGTCTGTGGCTGCCTGGTATGCCAATGACATGGATTCAGTCAGTACCAGCATCTCCCTTGTCAGTACCAGACTCAACGGATGCCTGGAGATCAGAACTGGAGTCAATGGTATGGGGTTTCTGCCCTTCCCATTCAGTATTATTCACGTCTTCCCATATGCTGGTCCTGGATTAGGCAGACAAGTTGCCCTGTTACCTGGAGTGGTCCCAATTGATCCTATAACGCCTCTTCCTCAGTGCCAGCTGAGAATGGTTCCTCTGTCTCTTCAGCAAGGCACCTTCCTCAGAATGGAGGCAGCATTGCCCTCCCAACCCAATGGTGATCTTCAGCTCAAGGAGGGTCTCAGTACCAAATCAGGCCACATTGCCTGTTCAAGCAGGTGCTGCTAGAGGTGAAGATCCTGTGCCGGCTGAGTGTGCTTCTTAAATGGTTCACAAATCAAATAGCACTCTTTAAGGTGAGCCTCACCGAGACAAAGCAAGGACCATGTGTTAAGCTCGCTTTGGGGATTGACCCTCCACACAAAGGAGAGGATTTAAACCCCAGTGAGGGCATCACTGGGGAATATTCACTGTCAGCTAACACTAATTATATCCAATAAATTAGGCTAACACAAAATGCAAGGTTGTGAGACAACCGCATAGAGCTCCAACTCCAGCCACAGGTGCTGAGAAGGAACTGAAGGGGTTCTGGGTGGAACAATTCATATAGCCAGGGGAGGGGCCACAACCATGAGTGCTGCCCCTCTACAGATACTGACAGGCAAAAGTCTCTGTCTGGGCATGCACACACCTAAGTGGAATTCACATCTGCATCTGCTAGATGAAAAAGCAGCCAATCTGAACAGATTTCTTCCATGATGTCACTTACCCAGCCTCCCTGTTATCCAACCAGCCTCCCTTACTACAACCTGCCCACACAGTCCTTCCCAGCACCCTAACCTATCAATCACCTACCTTGCCCTCCCCTCAGCTTTCCAAACCTCCTCTGAAATCCCAGGTTAGGTGTCACCTTTGCCTCATACCCCCACCCTGGGCCATGTGACGGATGCCTTGATTTTAAATGACTATCTGCTCACCTATACATTAATTTTGTTCAGCCTCTGCAAAATGTCCTATTGTCTGATCTGCTACTCCAGGCAAGGGCTCCTTTCTCTTCATTAGTACAGCCACCTTCTAGTAGGTATTTCAGGTTACAACGTGTTGGGCTTATTTTGGTGTTTGGCTGAGTGTGATGGTTTTTATTTTTTTAAAGGAGACTACCATTAGTCTCACACTTTGGCTCCCTAAACTCCCCCAGTAAATACAGTGCATTAAGGTAATGGAATTATTCCAGTCAGTGGTGCTCAGACACTGAGACCTAGCACATCCCCTACTGTATTGTACTCAATCTGATAACAGATTCTTCCTCTGATATATTTTAAAGCCAGCCACTTGCAACTCACACCACCACTTGAGACCATTGATAAAAGCAATGCTGTTAGGATATAGATATTCAGGCCTCTGCAAAGGCCTATACTTTAAGAATGTAGGTGTATATTCTTATCAATTGGCTAGTTATAGAGGTATAAAAGAAAGAATCAAAATTACTGTCTGTGTAATGGCCTTCTCTTACTGTGACAGGCTAAGGCCTTCAGCTAAGATGTAGTTAGGCAGCCATAAGCTGGGAAGTGTATGGTCACATCCTCACATTCCAAATTAGTCACATTGAAATAAGGTGCTATTCGGCGATTAGGAATACAATCCTGTCCTGATCTTCCTATCACCTCCAGAGAAAGGGAAGAGCCTAGAAGATGTAAAAGGAAACTTAATTTGATAGCATCCTATCTGGCAAGAACTCACTTATCAATAGACACAGCTAGAAAACCCTTATGTCTGTACAGATGTAGTTGTGAAATCCTCACTTCTGTTGTTTTGTATGTTTATTTGCATGGTCTCTGTATGGTTCTGTAATTGTTTCTGTTTGCTGTATAATTAATTTTGTTTGGTGTAAACCAATGAAGGTGGTGGAATATAATTAATTAAATACCCGTGTTACAGTATATTAGGATTGGTTAGTTAAATTTCAGTAAAATGATTGGTTAAGGAATAGCTAAGCAAAACTCAGGTTTACTATATAGTCTGCAGTCAATCAGGAAGGTGGGCGGGGGGGGGCAATGGGAACAGGGACTGGGGATGGGGGAATTGGGATCATGTTTTGCTAAAGGGGGAATGGGAACAGGAACAGGGACACAGGCAAGGCTCTGTGGTGTCAGAGCTGGGAAGGGGGACACTAAGGAAGGAAACTGGAATCATGGTTGCTGGAAGTTCACCACAATAAACATCAATTTGTTTGCACCTTTGGACTTCGGGTATTGTTGCTCTCTGTTCATGCGAGAAGGACCAGGGAAGTAAGAGGGTGAAGGAATAAGCCCCTTAACATCTTGGTGCCTAGATTTTTTAAAGTTGACCATTTATAACAAATTAAAAATGGGTTGTATTAACCTTCCTAAGAGCCTTATGTTCCTCAATACTTTAACTGCAGAATTCAACATACTTTCAGTCATTGTCATTAACTGCCCTGGAAATCTATATATTCAATCTCTTCCAGACCTTACAGGAAGCGCTTGATGCAGGACTGCCCTCATGTCTTCAGAAAATATGAGTGTAATGTGTACAGCATTATTTTATCATATTAACTTTACTTGAACTATGAAAATGAGAACTGAAAGAATATTCCCCACTTCCGATACTACTAGTATAGTAGCTATGCTATTTGCCCACATGACTATTTTTCCTGTCCTTACCTTGTAGATCACATAGATATAGAACACCATCAGCAGCACCGAAAGCTTTCCCCCACACTGGATCAGCATTATGCCCTAATACTACCACCATCACCAGGGTATTGGGACCTTTGGCAACTAATTTGGTGGTATCATCACACCTACTGACGCGATGAGCCACTCTACGATAAAAGCAACTTACCACCTCCAGACTTCCTCAAATCCACATTCCACCCCTTCACTTCATGACTTCAGGAACAAGAAGGTATCAGCACTCCTCTTCAAGAAGGTTCTCATGGTGCCCACCAGATAAGTTTCCCCAATAACATATAGCAGCATCTTGAAGACCCATTAGAGAAGTGTCTGCAAGAACCCAAAGAGGTCTGAAGAGACGGCCATGTGGCACAGTGGACTGAGCACTCAGGAGACCTGGGTTCATTTCTGGCTTTGCCACTGGCCTGCTGGCTAACTTCAGGCTAACCATTTCATCTGTGTGTCTCTGTTTCCTCATCTGTAAAACGGGGATAATTACACTGATCTCATTTGTAAAGCACTTTGAGATCTACTGCTGGAAAGTGCTATATGAGAGCTAGATGTTATCTACCCTGAGAGCAGACTGGAGCGTAGAGATCAGCAGCAGCAACCAGACTGAACATGTTTCACATACGTAGATGACTGGCTATAATTTGGAGATATTTTAAAAATACATTGGAAGCATTGCTCCCCAAGTTATCATTAGTGCAAGGAAAGGCAGATGGGGGCGGGGGGGGAAGGCAACCAGGTTGACAGTATCCCATTCGCATTTTTAAATGAACTTGCTGTCTAATTTATGTATATAGATGTATCCGTGGTAAGAATCTTCCATCACACAAATATGTTTTGAGTGGCTTTCCAAAAGGGTATTACTTCTATAGCAGGACTGTTCTATTTCCTGAATGTATTGATTTCAGTTTTGTCCCCCAAGTAGCAACCATAATCTTCATGCACATATACTCAACTATCACCCTTTAAACTTCCCTAGTTTTTCCTGAAAAAGTTCCACTGTTGTTACCAACAGATGGGAGCATTAGCGTAGACAAGGCAGCAGGATCTGATGGCAATTTTGCCAGTGTTGTGATGATTTGCACTGAGCAAAGTTAAGACATGGTAATTAAAATATTTGCATCTGTCAGAAGCCTTTTATGCAAATGCTCACCCTTGCTACCACCAGTAGAGCTGACTCACTGGTCGTGCTGGTGTGAAAATGTTCAGAAAACATGGTGTGTGTGTATATTGAGGGGAAACAGAACTAACTGCCGAGACCTCTGTTCTGTAATTCATTAGCTAGTATTTAATTGCACTAATACAGCATTACCAATCCCCATATTTCAAAAATATGGAGTCAAGCCCTCAAATTCATGATTTTACAAATTGGGGTTTTTTATGTCAAAACATGGGGAGGGATGGTTATTTGCCATCTGTTTTTTGAGCCTTTAGAGGTAACATACATGTTTTTCTTGGCAACTATGAAGGCTAGAAACTTTTTTAAAATGAAAACTGAAATTCTCACACTCAAATGACTAGTATCTGAAGATTTTAGGTTTTCCTTAAAACTCGAGACTTTCCCCAAAAACTTACAAGAGGTAGTAGTGTTGTTATTATTCTAAGAATATGTAGCTATCACTACGAAAATCTGTATGTATAAGTAATTCAGTGTCTGAGGTAAATGAGAGAAAATAAATTAGTACAATATTGGAAGTATGAGTTGAGAGAACCATATTACTTCAGACCAACTCATGTGCACCTCACTCAGACTCAAAACCTGAAATTTATGACCAGTGCAGGGATGGATCCTGTCATACAGCAAATGGTCTCATTTCCCAGATTACAATGAAAATACCTCTCCTTCAGCATTGACCATTAGCCACAAGTACCATTCTATTCTGAAAAAGTGACTAAACATAGCTTCAGTGGCTCCCCACGTTTGTCACTGATTTCCAAATTAATGCTCTAAGACTGGAAATAAAAACTGTGGGTTTTTTTTAATGTGTCATCTTCTGCAAATTCAGCCTAGAATTGAAGAGCCAAGAGTGGTCCTTTTCTTCTCATGCATCATCAGCTAAAATAAAAAAAGATCTATACTACTGAGCGCAAAAGTAGTATGTACTTACATGTGCAAATCAGCTGTTTTCAGTAGCTTTGCAACAAGGCTAGCAGATTGTAACAAACAATTCTGTTACTGCACATTAAGAACTAGAACCCAGTTCACATTTAGCTGTTCAGAAGAAACATAAGCGATGTGTAACATTACCCTGCAATTCAGACTACAGGAGCATGAATAGCAGTACGGACCACAATGCTGGGGTGTAATGCCTCCGTGTGGATGTTGCATGTACAAATTAAAAGGTTCTAGTTTTCATTAACGTAGGCCTGTTTGAAGAGGACTATGTTATCGTGAACTATGAAGCCTTTAGTTGATGCCTGCAGTTTCCATATAGGGGAGTTAAAAGCTCAGCACTTTGGTGTGTACTGTCATTCACAGTCCAAACCACAGGGAAGCACAGACAAGCCCTTAGTTGCCAAAGCTAGCAGATAAGAATCAGACTAAGAACTGTTCTTTGTACAAGATGCCATTTTCATATACCCACTTTGCTGATTAAATCTACACTTAGGACATATTTACAAAGACAACCCATCCACTACCTATGGACTCTTTATATAGCCCTCAAAACATGAACAACTTTCAAGTGTTTAAAAATAGAAATAATTTTATTTCCTCACCTCATAAGAAATAGCTTGATTATAGTGTGGTTACATTAGTTGGTTGTGCACATGCAAAGAATTCATTTGAAGGAAAACAGTAAAAAAAAAAGTTTTGCATTTACTTTTGTGGTTAATTTCATTTTCATACTTATTTATTTCAGGACTCCAGAACTGTGGAGGTTCAGTCACCTGCACTCAGCCTTTCTGTATTGGTCAATAGCTTATTACACTATACTAGTAGAACATAGCTATGATGGCAAGACAGTCAAAGAGGAAGCGGTGGTTTCTCTCAAGAAGCTGTGACCAACCTCATGAAAAGATACAAACACTGGGAGTGATTTGTTCAGTGTCCTTGCTAAGATGGGCTGCTGTAATTTGTACTAGCTGTGGCTATGAGAGCACATGGCTTCCTTCCTAGATATGAATTGCAACAAATAAGCCAGGAGGACATGAATGCAGAGCACAATGACTAGGTCTGTATCAGATAAAATGAGATACAATCTTTTGCCATAGACGGAAGTGGCTGTTTAGACATCCAGTAGCACTGAGGACCACAGGTCTTACAACGTAAGGGCAAATGCCCTTGGTCATGGGTGATGAGATACCATAGCAGCACCTCTGTCTTGCATGAGTTCAGCTTATCATCCAGGTGATAAGACTTCAGCAAAGCATTTAAAAAGCTGGGAAATGGTGCTGTTTATGTTTAATTGAAAAGTTTCGTAGAGCTGGATGGCAGTGTACTATTGACACATCAGCCTCTGTTGTCTCACCCGCTCTCCCAATGACTTCACACAGATGTTGAATAAGATGAGGCGATACCTGCATTGCAGGACTCAATAGACAAGCAGTTTGGAGGCGGAGGACCAGTAATTCACAATGATTCATTAGACTCCATATGAAAGAAGGGACCCAAGCAATTTCAGGATGTTTCCATTCAACCATACAGCTTCTTGAAGACAGGACACTTACATTTGGTGACCCTATGGTACCAAATGCCACAATGGTCCAGCAGGTTAAGTATGGATGTTAATTCCCTTGTCTATGCATAGGTTATCCAAAGTTAACAAGTGCTATCTCTGTACCATACCCCAGCCTGAAGTGTAACTGAAGGATCTTAGAGACTGACAGCTGACATGTGACAGCAGAGATTATTTGCTATCTTTTTGATCTGCTTGCTTAGAAAATGGAGGTTTTATCTTTTAACATCCAGGAAAGGCAGGGGTCAGTTACAAAAGATTATATGCCAACTGCCATCAATACTCCATGATTTCTACTTGTGGGAATTGATTTAATTCTTGAAAAGAGTGTTTTGTGTTTCTGTTCATGGATTCTGCTTGATGGTCATGGTTGTTTATGTGTGTTCTCCATTAAACGAAAAAAAGTTGGGGAAATTGTGCATTTAACTTCATACATGACTTTATGGCCTTTATCATTTTAGCCTGGCTGTGGATGATCTTTTCTGTGAAATAAGAGGATAATACATCACAGTGAAAGGTGGTCTATTCTGGAGTAAATCAGAGGCAGTCTGGATTTATGATGCAATTTAGACTCCTAGAAAGTGCTACAGGGAGACTTGGCTATTTACTAAAGCAGTAGACTCCATCTGCTTCACCTCCTTGGTCAGAAGGTTGTTGGATGAGTATAAAAGCAAACAAAAGCCCAGAGGGCTCCAGTATAAATACAAAAGAAGGTATGTTTTTTTTACCACAACACTCAGAATATTTTAATTTGTTTACTGTGTCTGACTATCCAACATGTCAAAACTGATCACTAACAGTTACTGCTAACTTCATGCTTAATTATTTATCAACATTAGCTATAACAAACAAGGCAGTATGGCAAGCCACACAGCAAACTAGGTACACCTATCTGGAACAGAAACACAGATCTACTGTATAAACTTGAATCAGTAAGTCTCAAAACAAAAGACACTGTCACATTTTTAATAGTTTATTAACACTTTATGCTTTGTAATACCCTTAAAACCTTTATAATAAGATTTGCTTATTGATGTTATCCTTTCCCATTTGGCAAAGGCCTTTTGCCCCCTGAGAGACACTAATAGCGCTCACGCTAGTGTTTTGTTGGTTTATTTCCTGTGTGCACATCTGTTTCAAATCACAGCAGGAACATGCAAGATTCTGACTGATAGCACTTGTCAAATGCTTTTAGAGAAGCAGTAGGAATGCATAAAAAGACTGCACATTGGTGCAGGTTGCAGAGTATTTTTTTTAAATGTGCTCGATAAAGGGTAAGCTAATTTATTTACTATAGTAATTTTGAAGTAGGTTAAATTTGGGGATCTAAATTACTACAGAAACGCATTAAAAGACAATGAAGTATTTTCTATGTAGCTGAATTTCTGAAGTGTTATACATTTTTTAAAGTGCTATATCCATAAAAAAAAAAACTTAACATACTGTACTATGTATTTGGGATCAAGAGGTTTTTGTTAACATCTTGCCCTAGTGAGCAAGGAAAAATGCAATCTGTGTTCTCCATTAAACTAAAAATAGTTGGGGAAATTGTGCATTTAACGTCGTACATGACTTTATGGCCTTTATCATTTAACCATATTCTCACTATTAGCAGTGGGGATTATATTTCCCCATGCTAACATACACAAGTAAGCAGGCACACAAAGTAAGAAGTTCTAACCATTTCAGGAACAGACAAACAATTTAATCCATATTACATAATTCACTGAATACAGCTGATCTCATCCAAAGTCACTCCTGAGAGCAAAATAGTTTTAGCATTACATTATATACACAGTTACGAAGGATTACTGGAAACCAAAAGAGTCTCCTTATATCAGGAGCACCTCATGTTATGTATATTGTTACGATGCCTGTTTGCACTTTTAATCTGCACATATTACTTCAACCATAACAATTTCCACCTGCTTTGTATTTATAAAAATTCATATTAATTGGCTGATTTTATAATCATTTTTATCTCAATTTATGCCCTTTTCCATTCTAAAGTATTGATGCCAGACATCCAACATAATTGGGCTGCACTGAGAAATGACTCCGCTCTATAGCCCTGAAAATGCTGGGCATTATTACAAATCTTTGCATATACATATCCTTATGATTGCTTTGTCTGAAGCAAACTACATCCTGCACACTATAGCTTTTTTTGTTACTTTACATGTTAGCAGCTTTCCTTTAAGAAACAGGCTTATACAGTCAGATGTATCATCATTTTGACAGAGCACAAACTGGAGAATTGTATTGGTTTCTGAACCAATGGAATCAAAATAATCAAGACTTCAGAATATTTTTCCAGTCATTAAGCTGAGAGGAGACTTGAATGCGGATACTGGAACATACAAATGGAAACATCTGTACTTGCATGCTTTTAAGGGAAAGGATAAGCATTATTTGTATTTTCTTTGTTGTCTTCCTTATACATATGCAAGATGTTTTTAGAAAAGTTTACCACAGATAGCAATGACAGAACATGATGTAATTATATTTTTCATTAAAAAAGCACTAGAAATCAAAGACAACCAAGATAATGAATGTTTCCCTAGAACATTTTTCTCAGCTACACAATGTGTGTATACACCAAGGTCTAACACACTTAGCTGCACCACATCAAGTCAAGCTGTCCAAGTACATACACAATTTTGCTTACAGGAGTATATCCCTTCCAGAATTTGTCAGTTTACAAGAAATTCCCTGTGTTGGATTATGCTTAGTCAGAAGTATGGATAATTTTTTTCCCCCAATACTACCATCTACTTGGTTTTATGACCTATATATCAGAAATGAGGCAAGACGTAAGATTAAGTGCAGGAAAGCAATAAATGCATTCTCTAAAACTTAGATATATATGGTTAAAAATCGGTAAATTTGCCAAGAGTTGCATGAAAGTTTTTTTTATTTGTTGGGTTTGGGGCGAGGGGGGTTAAATTGAGGCTTGCTCAGCAAACATCAACTCCTCTGCATCATGGAAATTCATTATGGGTGTTTGAATAGAAAAAAATGTTTTTAAGAATATCAGTTAAAATGGAGTTACAAAGAGAGCTGATAGATTAGTAAACTTGAATGGTGTACCCTCTATGAAACCAAAGGAGAATCTG
Source organism: Chelonoidis abingdonii (assembly GCF_003597395.2). NCBI lineage: Eukaryota > Metazoa > Chordata > Testudines > Testudinidae > Chelonoidis > Chelonoidis abingdonii. Next base: position 209,092,202 of record NC_133770.1, read on the forward strand.
ACCCTGGAAGACACCCAACAGACGCAAAGATGCAACAGAAAGTTGACTGTTATACACCCACACAATCCAAGTAAATATTTTAAAACCAGATACTGAAAACATTTGTCTCCCAATATTGATACCTGCTGGATTACCTACATTATCTCCATGTCTCAAAATAAGTTAGATAATTATCTGTTCTATAGCTGAAAGCAGCCAAAAAACTGTTCCAAACTTCATAAATAGAATGGGAACTCTTAATGTTTGTTTCAAACTTCAAATACAACAGTCTAAGCCAAAGATTGAAAGTAAATTAAAAAATATCCATTTGTTACAAGTAGCAAATTATCACGAACAATGAACTTGATAGGAATCCCTCTAAAAGTATGACACAAACAAACAGGCTACCCAGCAGAAAATTTGTTAATTTTATTTCTGTTTTTAATATTAAATATCATGGGACAGGATTGTAAGGATGAAAAACTGCCAATAACTGCCTCACAAGGGATAAGACAGAAATTCTGCCATGATATTAGCAAAGTAAGGTAAAGGAGAAAATTTACACAGTAAGAGGCACCATTTTCCCTCCAGAAAACCTCTTGTCATATTCCTGAACAAGTGGGATTAGCAATCTAATAAATCATTTTTCAAGAGGTAACAGTAACAGATAAAATTTTAAAGGATTATTAAAATAACATTTACAAGACTCTGAACAATTTCTGAACTCTTATTAAAACCACAGAAAGAAAGAACAATTCTTTATTTATGAATTTTCATAAAGGACTGAATGTGCAACTGACACCTGCTATTGATGATTTAATGTACAATTTTGTCCAGTAGCCGAACAGTTTGTCTTTTTTTCAAATTGTGTTTTCTAACCGTGCGAGATCATTAAAGGCAAAGCCTGTATGACGCTGTACACAAAAATGGTCACTTGGGCCATACTACCAATGAAGTGGTAGGTAAACAAATCTTTTTCTGCCCAAGGGAAAAAAAAAAGGAAGCTGCACTCTGCATGCTTCTCTCTCTCTCTCTTTTTACAAGATGAATTTCCCTAGAAAGAATCCAATGAAAATGGCTGCAATTACAACAAGAAGTGAAGGAAGAGGATTGGAGCCATTCTCTCTGAGGGCCAAGGCTGTGGGTGATCCAGATTTATCGGAGTGTGTTACCTTTCTGAGCCTCAAGCCTTCCTCCTGAAAAGAACACATGCAAGAAATTCATGAATATGGAATCATTGTCTTATGAATGGTGAAAATTTAACCAGGAGACTGAATCTCTTTGGTAAGTATTTCAACCAGGTCATACAAAACCATTTTAGAAGAGTAGCTGTACTATTACTTTTTAAATTGAAAAAAAATCAAGATACTGCAACATTCAAAATAAGTGTACATTTATCAAGTTACCTTTGCCTTTTTCCAATACCTAATCCACATGTATCCCACCCTGTTTGTGTATATCTATTAGTAAAAGTAATAAAACTCATCTTGCACACTGAAAAATCCATCTTTAATTTACACAAAAAATTTAAGTAAATGAAATAACTCCCCACTAGCTACCATTTACATTTTGTGGTTTCCCCATGTGCTTTGATATCACAACTACTGTTTAGAAGTTAGCGTTATTTCAGATTTCTTTATACATTAAAATGTTATTATTTGACAATATAGGAACTGTCATATACCCAACAGCTACGACGACAACATATCAGCTGTGTACTGATAAGTTGTAATTCTGGAAGTAACTTTGGTCATGTTTTCACCTCTTAGCTCATAGTACTACTACAAAGCCAGCAGAAAGCAACACCACACTGAACACAACTAGTAAGTGAACAATCAAGGGATTTTCTGTGATCTGCAATGCTCTTGCATTGGTTCTCAGCTATATGCACCTGAGTAAATATATATACGTACCTAATAAACAGACCCAAAATATTGTGAAAACAGATAATAGTGAGTTTTTATGAAAAGCTGTAATGCAGTGGAAACTATAAAGACACCCAAGATGTTTGAGTACCAACTTAGAAAACTGGACTTCTTATTCCACTACATCTTAAAAATATATATAACTGGCATACTTTCAAATTCTCATCAGTGGAAAGAAAAAGATACCATAAACAACTGATGAGTGTTTACATTTAACATGAACTTGTGCTGCACACATTCTTGCATCACGGAATAATCATTCCTAGATGGTTTAGAAACAGGTTTAAAGATAAGCTAACTTACTTCTGAAATTGACACAGAAATGGAGTTTTTAGATAAGGAGAGAAGTGATAGCTTAGCTAACAATGCTGCTGAAGAAACAGCTACATTTGATCAATCCCTATTGCTTAGGAGAACAAGAAAATTATATAGCAGATCATTGTTATACAGATAATTGTATTTACCTTTGTTCATTCTAAGAAATATTCCCCAAAATATTTCCCCTTTTTAAGTTTTATGCAGATAAAACTTCAAAAATTAAGTTTTATCTGCATGCATCTATACAAATCCACGTCTTTTAATCACCTGTTTAGGAGTAACTCATTTTATGAAACTCATTAGAACAGAACTTACTCTCAGGTGCCGATTTTCATCTGACAGTTTCATCACATCAGCCTGAAGTCTTTTGCACTCTTCCACTAGTTTCCTTGTTTCAGTATCATTCAGAGAGACACTGTGTGCTTTTGGCATTGGTCCATCCTGTTTAGATGTATTCAGGACTGGGGCAGATTTGCTTGCTTCTACATCATTCTGCAAATATTAAGAATAACCTGAGAATTTTAATTTTCTAGATCCAAAGAAATACTTACAGCTTAATATAAAAATTGAAAAAATTAAACTACTGCTACAATGCATTTCAAATGAAGCTCATATCTGAGGTAATCCAAAACACAGCATTAAAAGGCACAAGAACATAGCATTGTTTGCATTTAGTACAATGCCATTGAGAAAAAAGCCAATCCTTATACTTCTTGAGTTAACACTGACTCAACAGGCATCCAAATGATAACGTAAGATGCGAACTTCCATTTTTAAATAAAAGGAAAAGAAAAAAATTAAGTAATAGGAAGCAATAAAAAACGGCTAACATTAGAAAGATGAAATCCAGGACACACAAGTTCTGTTAAGGACTGAGGCATGATAAGGAAATAAAAATATTTTGAACTTTGAGTGCTTCTCATGCAAGGAGCTCAAAGCACTTTACAAATATTGATTAAACCTCACAGCATCTCAAGGAGGAAGGACTCCACTTATTTTGAATATGGGTGAACAGAAGCAGAGGTTAAGTGATTGCTCAAGGTCATGCAACCAGATTGTCACAAAGCTGGAAATAGAATCCAGGAGTCTAGATTCCCACATTCCTGCTCCAGACATTAAACAATCTCCAGTGGACATGAAAAATACCATTCCATACAGTGGTGACCTGGATTAACTATGCAGTTAAATGGGAATTATAAAACAAAGCAACCACATGCTAACACCACTGGAGATAATAGTAATTAATATCATAGTAAATTATGTTAACACTACTTTATATTTTTTCCTGATTAACTATGCAGTTACTTTTACTTGGTCACCACTCTACTGCACCTCTTCAAATAGCAAGTAAGCAATCTGATTTGGTATTTAACTTTCAAACAAACAGATTTTAAATAGTATTTAAACTTAATACGGCAATTATGTAAAAACAGAAGATATCTTGATTTCAATATGCAGAAAAAACAAAGGTCTTTATAACTAACTGAACTTCACTAGTAACAACTCAAGCTGCTACTGGTTATCTCATTACACCTGTTGACATTTTTCAATATATTCTACTGTATGGTCATAAAGAGCCTAAGGGCCAAATCCTGCTGTCTTCCATAGGTAGTATCCATTGGATTCAACAGAATTACTTGTGTGAGGACAGCATGATATGGCACTTAGCTTGCAAACCAGCAATAAACTAAATAGAAATTGCTTTAACACACAAACTCCACTAGAGCCCTATAGTTTTTAGCTCCCTGGAACAAACCTGCTTCTTCTGCTGTATGACCTCACTGACTGGTTCCTTCATGTCAGTCTTCTGGCTATAACTGATAGGTGTCTGAAGAAAGTTGCTGCTCATTGGAGTGAAATACTTGTATCCTTGTGTAGGTAAATCCTGAGGTGGCAGGTGAGCCATACCCTCAGTACTCGGCAGATTTCTCATTGCAAGATTTAAGGGAGTGACTAAACCAACGGCTAAAGGATTAGGTTCTGCAACCCCACGCTGCTACTCAGAAAAACATAAACATTATGTACAAGCAGTAATATAAAAGGTACCAAGTTACAGAAAGTACAAAAAGTTTGCTTCAGATGTTAGTTTTATACAATTAATTGCAATCTTCATTTGACCCCTTTGTGTGTATCCATTATAATGAAGACTTTAATAATATGACCACATACTATTTTTTTCCAATAAACTTCTGTCTCGTTCTGTGGACAAGATGGATGCTTCTTAGGGCTCTGAAGTGAATGAGGCTGTTGTCTGCAAGACCCCTGCCTAGGCTTATGAATGCAGAGATAGTTCCCAAATCACAATTGACAATATTGAGGTAACATGCTTTCAATACACAGGCCTGGGAGTTCTACTCTTCAAAGTCCTGCTCCCTTGTAATTTCTGAGTAACTTGACAGCAAGTTGTTATTTTGAATGTCAGACAGTGCAGAGAGGACAAGGCCTCTTCAATTTACACAACTTGAAATTACCATCTGCCATACAATTTGAATGGATTTTGGTGCAGACAGGTAAAACGATGCATCTTTCTAACCTGTATTTCCCTTCCTTACTGCTAATCTGAAAGATGGACATAGGGCCCACGAGTATCTGTACTAAGCCCAAGTGCAGCACCTTCTTTTTGAGGAAAACTGAACTCAAGATTACAGGTTTGAAATGACTGACTGAAGTTTATTTTTAAATGGACATCAATACTTTCATTAATATTCAAATATTCAAATTAAGTTTTAGTGTATGAAAAGTCTTGCAAATAATACTGAAAAGTCATTTGTTTACCCAGTCTGTTGAAACAGCCAAGAATATTAAAGCATCAAAATGAAGGCTGAAAATTAATGCAATATTTGTCTATTGATATTCCTAAAACTCACAAATTCTAAATGTTGTACCATCTGTAAAGGCCACACCACAATTTGTATTAACTATATCCACAGAATGTTGTTCTTCGAGGCAAAGGCTTATTTAGCACAGCTCACCAACTGTACACCAGTATGCTCACTTAATATAGTATAACAATTTCCTGTTTCATGTTTGCAGTGTTATTATACCCATGTTGGTCCCAGGAATATTAGAGACACAAGGTGGTAGTTCTTTTATTGGACCAGCTTCTGTTAGTGAAATACAAGCTTTTGAGCTATACCAACCTCTACTTCAGGTCAACTTCAGTTTGTCCAACAGAAGATATTACCTCGCCCAACTTGTCTAATTGTATATTAAGTACGTATATACTCGTTCATAAGCCAAATTTTTTTTAGTAAAAAGGGGAAGCACCAGAGAAGGGGGTCGGATTATGAACGGGGATAGAGAGAGGGAGAGGTGGGACACAGCCCCTCCCCTCAACAGAGGGGGCAAGGAGAGGCTGCACAGCCAGCAGAGCCAGAAGGAAAGAGGAGGAGCTTCTGGCCACGCTGCTCTCCCCGCTGCTTTCCCCCCAGCCTCTGAAGCAGCTGCAGCTCCAGCTCCGGGGCTGACAGGCTGCAGCCGCGCCACGCTGCTCGGCCTGCCGGAGCAGCTCGAGCCAGGCCAGAGACATCCTCCCCTAGCCCTCCCCATATAAGGTGGGAAGGGATGAGATAGGGAGAGTGTGGGTGTCCTGGGCTAGGGGTGGGCTCATGTGGGGGGTGGTCACCGGGGTTACTCCTCTGACCCCCAGCTTCTCCCCCTCAAAAAATTTCCCCACCAGTTGCTGTCCCGGCCCGTCAGGGTAAGCAGCTGGCGTGCCAGGACGCTTTGTTTACTTAGGTTTACCTCCGTGCCTGCAGACACTCGAAGTAAACAAACCATCTCGGCCCACCAGCGGCTTATCCTGATGGCCCAGGAGCCAAAGTTTGCTGACCCCTGAATTATTTTCCATTTTTACTTATCCATCTTGGGGGTCAGGGGGGCCAGCTTATAAACGAACCAGATTATGATTGAGTATATACGGTAATTCAGTTCATCACCAGAATGGTAAAATTAATTCAGGTAAAAGAGGAATATATGAGAATATGAAATAAAAGCTATAGGATAAAAGAGGGACGCTTGTCAAATGTTAAATTTGCCTTCCTTCCCCTATTTCCAGGTCTATTCAAGTTAGATGACAAGTACGCTCTTGCATTAGACAACATAGCCTGTATTATACTGAGGTATAAAAATACCAGGAACCCCAAAGGAGAATAGTACGGATTAAGTTCAATTGCTTTTAAAAATATGGCTCCAATATTGCAGAGCTAACCATTTATTTGAAGAGCATGTTCAGATTTTGTAAAACCATGTCATATAGTGAAAGACTGCAAAAAGCCAGCTAGCAACGTGTTTAGGGGTTAAGAAAAAACTGTTTTTTAAAATTAAGTTACCTCTTTGCTAATTTTCTTACTTTTGGTATCTGGGACATTTCAGCACAATGTTTATTATCATAGCATCTTTAAAAACACTCAGATCCATGATAAACAAACTGCTGCAAGATCTTAAAAGGCTAATATAACATCACTTAGTTTCTGACTTACCAGTTTATCATTTTCGTTGGGCATTTCAAACACACATCTCAATTTGGAGTCCATTAGGTCATCTGGTTTTGCTTCTTTCCACTAAAATGACAATTTTTATGGTTAATATATAAGGTTCATGCAAACCAAACCCAAACATTTCCTAAGTGATCTGCTTTTATACCTTCTTAATACTCAAGTTTGAATAATGCCTTTATTTCAGCTACAATTTTCAGACTTTGGCTTTTAAACAATTCTCATCACCATTATTCTACAAATTATAATGAATAATGGAAGCTAGAGATGTGTAAAAACTAAAGTCTGGAAATAAAGATGAAAAACAGAATGCAACATTATGAAGCAGCTTTTGATTTTAAAAGGAAAGAACTAAAAGATGTTTAGAAATACAGAAAAAAGTCTGTACTGTACTTTATAATGACAGTATGTCCTTATTAACACAATCCTATATTACACCTTTCACAGTAATTTTATTACTACAGGAGGCCAGACTAGATGGGTCATAGTGGTCCCTTCTAATTGATTCACAGATTCCAAGGCCAGTTCTCCTTACTCTAGATTTCTGAACTATAATACCACATTGCAGCTTTTAATACATTACTGTTTGGGCCTACAGAAATATTTCATAGCAGCTGATAAACATTTTGAATTATAGTACACTGTCAAATATACTCAACTATAAGAAAGGCTGGAATATTCCCTCCTTGCAGATAACCGGTATTTAAAATACTGCCACTTAAAATGTATCTTAGGCTTACTGAGTTCCAGATGTCAGCTGCAGTTCTTGAAAGCATCCACAACTATTCCAACCCTCTCCTGCTGCCAAACACCCTTTTTATGGCTAAGTGATTTTTAGACTTTAAATGCTTAGTCACAAGACTTCCTCCTAAGAACGGTACACAAAAATGGCCCCCTACAAGCTTTAAGATTCAGAACAGCCACAAAAATCGTATATGTCCACTAGGGGGCAGAGTTTAGTCAAATTACTCCCAAATAGAAATAAGTGTTTCCATGACACACTAATGAACACAAAGAGATATTACATACCATCTTATCTGTTAAATAGAATATAAAGAATGGTCATAAAGGCATCCCAGAACACTAATAATATTAAGCACCACTCAGCACCGATCTGATATTGAAACCCTGTGATATATCAATGTCGGTTAACAGTGTAGATTTTCCATAAATGAGTTGAGGAAAATCGTAGTAAGTTAGATATCATTTTTGGATGTCCATTTTAAATATACCGTGTGTCTTTCATAAGCCATTTTATTTTTTGGGAATAGATTTAATATTTCCAAGTTAATTTGTTTGGTAGAAACTATAATCCTAGCCAGACAGAAAAGCGGTTCAGACAACAACCTAACTTTCTGGTGGCTACTTCATATCCCTCCACCTTGAAACACTTTTTAAAAATTACTTACCTGTAATCGTTCTACAAAGATTTACACCTCAACAAATAACTGCCCTTGAGTCTCCTGCTCCTGTGTATGGACACAGAGCAATTCCCTAGGCTCAATTTTTGAACTGCTGGTTCCAGCATGGGCATATCTTGAGCCACTTTGCTGCAGAATAATGGCCTAATACTCCAAAGTTAAATTCCCTCTGAATTGGAGATCAAATTATTCCCAAAGGAACATTTAAAACAGTAAAATATTAACCAGTTACAGATTACTCAATTCTGTTGGAATGAAATTGGTTGAAGAATCTGTTGAGGTGTTCATCTTCAAAAAACAGCCATTACAGATAACTATGCTCAAGGGATGCCTAAAGAAAAAATGAAGACAACATATAATTTTTAATAATCAAAGTGAACACTTCGAAAATGGTAATTTAATGGTGATGTGAGGAAGAGGGGTACTCTTTAAATATATATATTTTAAAAACCGTGCAAGTTTTAATCAATCAATTTGTTAAAAAAAGCTAAAGGAAAGACAGACAGGTATACTGAAAAGCTCCTAAAGAATGACAGAGTTTGGGCAAAAGTTCTGTAACATTAAATATCTGTAAAACTCCATGCACCCCTAGGTTACTCCAAATATTGACTTCTGCTAGAGTCCAAACTGAGCAGTGGTACTTGGTATATGAATGTAAATAATTCCATGGAGGTGGAAACAGATCTGAGGTTTGCTGCAGTAGGTGATTTGCCTTGCACTAAGAGGGCTTCTGAAATTAGCTTGAAATGAAAGCATTACAGATGAACAGAATGAGTTTGAAAAAGCTATATTCCATAAAATCCCTTTCCCCTTTTTTTCCAGAGGCATTTAAACTTGGTTGTACAACATTTTACAATCAAAATGATTAATTTTCTGCAGCTTTAGAGTAGAGGGTATTGAGAGTTAGTGTATTTTCAAGGATGGTAATTTAAAATAATGTTTCAGAAGTGGATTTTTATATCCTTCCTGGATAATGCCAATAATCCATGCAACCAGGATCTAACAGAGCATGGGGTTGGGACAAAAAACAGACAGGGAGCTCCACTGAGGCAGCTAAACTCTCCAGAAGCTTTAACAAAATCTGGAGGATTATGACTGCTTCTGATGAAAAGAGGCCATACTAAACACTTCAACTTCTGAGGAAAAGGAGATAACAGTACAAGTCTGCTGAGCCCTAGTGAATTTAGTTTTTTGTAAAACCAGGTTTCTGGCCTTTGCCCTTTTGTCTACTCTGAGCTACCCAGGTAAGCATCTTGGGAGTGCAGCAAGGCTGACCAAGGAAGTTCTTGGAACCAGCACCAGTGGCAAGAGCCTCAAACCCATTTCCTGAATCTGAAGGCACATAGTTACCAGATCCCTGGGGCCAGGGGCACTCTCTCTCTCTCTCTGCCTCCTGAAGGAGACATTGAGGCCTTGAGGTTAGAGCAGCCTTCAGAACTAACAGTAATGGAACAAATATCTCCAGAAATATGGACCATCCACCTCTTCCTGGATCTGTGATGGTAGCTTTTCTTCCTAGAAGACAGCGCTCCAGCACACAAAAGATCTCTCAGTGTTATTGTTCTTATCTTTACTCTTAAACGGAGCAGAGAGCACACAGAGATAAACACCTCCACAGGAATTGAGCCTTGGCTGAGGACTCAGATGGATCCAATGGAATCCTGGCACTGACCCTGACCTTCAGAGTTCCTTAGCAGTGAGAGAATCCCTAATACTTAGGGATGCAGTCACTGCAAGGAATGCATGTTTGAAAAGAGGTTTCTACAGTGCTGATGAGCATTCCAGTATCAGTGGGGTCCTAGAATCAACCAGCTCAGACCAGTCCTTTCTCCAGCACCAGTTGTACATGGCTTTAGTGGTTAATCTGTCTTTTGAGCCAGCTTTCAGAATTTGGGACTTTTTGAATAGCACAACTAACTGTTTGATCTGAAGTTAGTTGTGGGTCCTTTGAATCTGAATTCCTGCATCATGAGGAAAGCCTGGATTATGTGTTTATATAGCCAGGTAGGCCCCAAGCATACAAGTCATGTACATGAAGCATCTATCTCAAGGGTAGGCAACCTATGGCACGTGTGCTGAAGGCAGCATGCGAGCTGATTTTCAGTGGCACTTTCACTGCCCTGGTCCTGGCCACCGGTTCGGGGCCTCTGCATTTTAATTTAAATTTTAAATGAAGCTTCTTAAACATTTTTTAAAATCTTATTTACTTTACATACAACAATAGTTTAGTTATAAATTATAGACTTTAGAAAGAGACCTTCTAAAAACATTAAAATGTATTACTGGCATGCGAAACCTTAAATTAGAGTGAATAAATGAAGACTCGGCACACCACTCCTGAAAGGCTGCTGAACCTGATCTATCTAGAAAGTGGACCTTCCCAATGTAAATCAAACAGCTAGTGTACATCAGCCTGCCTTTAGGAATATTGGAGAGGTATGAAATGTCCAGGTTTAACTGGTGTATTTTCTCCAGGTCTTTGAAAACTGCATCGGCTAGAAAACTCCTGATTCCAAGAATGGAATGGAATCAAGCCTAGCTGTGCAATGGTTAAAAAAAATTGGATGAGAAGCCTAAAACTCTTAGTACCATTATAACAATAACTAAACTAAATTGAACGAACACACATGAAATATACAAGAGAAAGCCTTGGGAAAATCCAAGTTAAGATCCTTAGGAATGGGGCAAAATCATTTGCACTAACAGCTAAATATGACAATAACTAAGGTAGGGATCACACAGCTCTTATATACTCTGTGCTCTGAATGCTTTCCAGAAAACACCTGACTTCAAAGACTAAAGGGTACATATCCCAACAATCGTATCTGTCAGCTCAACCTCAGGTATGTGCTTACTTCTACAAGAATGGAAAGTGAGTTTGTAGTTTGTGCATATTTTTGCCTTCTTGGTCTTCCTATAGAAGAAGGCTTATCTTCTCCATCAGACTATTTTGAATCCCATTAGACTCTGTCCCAGCTGAACTTCTTTTACATCTAGTAATGCCATTCTCATGTTAGAACTTGCCACTTCACACTTTCTTTGAACTCCTTCACACTAACCCTGTTTACTGTCTGTTAACTGACTGCAAGGATCAATAGGCCTATGCTGTAATACCCAAAATTAATTCATCCGCGCATCATTCACATTCAATTTGCCTGCTATTCACCAAGCCCCCATAAGTAACTTTCAAACAAAACTCATTAAGCAATTCAGAAGCACTAATGACATGATTTTGCATTTGTGTTTCAAAACCTTTGATCACTTATTCACAGTAGTCAGAGAATTCTTCAGAAAATGTCTGTTGAGTTTTGTTCCGGAGTAAGAATTACTTAAATTTGAAAACAACATGTTTACCTATTACAGCAGAAACTGAACTTTAAGCAGGCAGCATATTCATGTTAATCCGTTTACTTACCACTGCCTCCATATCTGAAGTACTTGGTGGCGCAAAGATTGTCTGTACCATAAACTTGTGTTTACTCTTCTCATTTGGGTCATAGTCAAAAGGCTGTAACATTACTGTACAAAAAACAAATGTAAGATTATTCACGGTTCTTCAACTGATCATTTAGTGCAAGCATATTAATCATTTTAGCTTTAATTCAATTCTCACTTGACTAGCCTATAACAAAGCCACAATGCAAATGAAGGAGAGAAATACACTGTAGCAACAGCTGTCACCTGGAACAAATCTTATAGCTGTATAAATCCTAGAATTTACAATACTTAAAGCCCATATTTATAATAACCTGTTTTGATCCAAAACTACAAACAGGCAGAACATTTTTTAATTTCTACCATTACCAGAAAATATTTAAGATAAAGAACAAACAAGTTTAATTTCCTTCAATCCATTTTTAATTCCTCTGCAATACAAACTGAACTATCTTAGGGATCATAATTTGCTGTCTGTATAGTCAGAAACATATTGTAATGTAAGTGAATGCAAAGACAACAGACCCCAAATATAAACGATGGTAGTTACAATCAGTATCCACTCCAAAGAGTTTTTTGAAGACAGGTGCTAGTTGGGCCAACTTCTCCCTTCCTCTCTGGAGAGGAGAGTACAATGACAGACAAGCAGGTACTGATCCATTCTCCTTTGATACTGGTTACCTGTAAGTTCTACCATCTTCCATACCTAGGATCAAAGTGCTGATATAAAATTTTATATTTTATATATAGGCTCTGTCACCAATGTCTTGTAGATGGGGGGAGGGAGGGAAGGAGGGAACAGATGTGCTTGCATAACTTTTTTAAAAAGAAATCTTTGGCTCACAAAAGTCTGAATGACTGTTTCCCACTTTCCTATCACCCAAAAAAGGGTGATGACATTTCTTGTTTCTAATAAAGAGAAATAAAGTTTTCACCACTCTGTTTTTCCATGGATGACTGAGAACCTAATAGGATTAGAATAATGATAAGTGACTGAAATTAGAGCAACTGAGAAGTAAAGAAATTTTTGTTCAGACTGTTTAAAGTATTTGGTTTTTTAAAAATTCTATTTAAATAAATTCTGATAGAGTGGGGTGCCAGGCTCTCTTTCAAGCTTTAACACATGCCTTGCCCTTTCAGTTGAGGCCTGGTATTACCAGAGTGGATATCTACTTCTCCAAGGAGAACTCCAGAAAAACAGTTAAGACTTTAAGGTAAAAAGATCTAACAAGTTCAGAATTGAGAACCTGACTCACTGGGGGTCTTTGCCTACTCCAAGACAAGCTCTATTAATACCTCAAAATCCACAGAGTTGTCCAAAGAATGTTCTGGACCATTTATGTCTTGGAAGTGTGGGTAAGCCACTGTGTCAACATTCTCATAAAATTAATTTGATGACCTAGGTAATTATAAGCCAATTAGCATAACAAAGCCTGGGCAAAACAATGGAATGATTGATCTGCCACACTATCAGTAGAGTTAAAGGACAAAAATATACTAGTCAATACGGTTTAATGGAAAATAAGTCTTGTCAAACGAACATATCTTTCTTTGACAAGATTACAAGTGTAGCTGAGAAAGGTAACTATTGATATAATATACAATACATATAACACAGTATACACATTTGGATTTCTTTGTCTTCAATACTGCATGACATTCTGATTTAAAACCTAGCACAATTCAAAAATCAATATGGCACATGTTAAATGGATTAAAAGTAACTGATAACTCCCCATTTAAACTTGAGACATATTAACCAGTGGGGCTTTTCTAGTGAGATCCTGAAATAATCACTCTCAGCCCACCACTATTGATTAGACTTTTTGTCAATGATCAGAAAGAAAATATAAAATCACTATTGATAACATTTGTAGATGATAAAGACTGGCGATATGGCAAATAAGGTATGGTCATTGATAAAGAATGATCTGGGTCATTTGGAAACATGGTGTGTGATCTGCCTTTTAACATAGTCAAATGCTAGACAATACATCTAGGGACAAAGGACACAAGCCATACTTACAGAATAGGAAACTGGATTCTGGAAAGCAGCAACTCTGAAAAGTACTTATGGGTCACTGTATACAACTAACTATACATGATCCTCCACTGTGATTCTGTGGCAAAGAGGGCTATTAAAATACCTGACTCTGTTAACTGGGAGAATCAAGCAGGAGTAAAGAGTGATATTACCTCTGTTTTGCACTGGTGAAACAACAGCAGGAATACTATGTCCAAAAAGGATGTTGAAAAATTGGAGAGGTTCAGAGAAGAATTAGAGGGACGATTTGTGCCTGGAAAAGACACCTTACTATGAGATTCTAAAGGAGCTCAACTTAATTTACTACAGAAAAGGTCAAGTGGAATCTTGATCACAAATCTATAAACTGACTACCCAAGGAAAAGATATCTGATACTAGAGAACTCTAGCCTACCAGGCAAAGGCATAATGAGATACAATGGCTGAAAGGTGAAGTTAGCAAAGTTCTGCTGGAAATAAGATAAGTTTTCCATTACTCTTGGCAGATATGTCTAAACTGCAAAAAAAAAAAAAAAAGAAACCCACAGCAGTAAGTTTCAAAGCCTGGGTCAACTGACTTGGGTTCATGCTAGAGGACTAAAAAATTGCAGTGTAGATGTTCCCAGCCAGGCTGGAAACACCTACACTACTATTTTTAGTCCTGTAGTATGAGCCCAGTCAATTGACCCGGGCTCTCAGACTCCTTATCCGAGGTTTTGGTTTTTTTGCAAAGTATATGTACCTACAGAGTCTTTAATTCAAGGTGTCTCTCAGTGAAATGTTCTAGCTCAACCATAAATTGTTGGTATAGATGTAGGAATCACTGTAGAAAACTCTTTGGGCTGTGATCTACCTCTTGCATAACAGTGGCCCAACTTGTTCTCTTCAAGAGCAACTGTTAAGAAGAAAAATTTGATTTGACTATAAATCAAAAATTTGCTCCATAAACTGTGCCCGGCAACTTTTAAACAGAATTGTTTGAATCAGCCTTCCCAGTCTCCTTCAGCCACGTCTCAAGATAAGTATCCATGTGAATCAGGAGTGCTTTGCACATCTGCTCCCCATATCCCTGTTGCTGCTTCTCAGCAGCTCCTCCACTGGCTCCTGCCACACAAGAAGGAAGAAAAACAGCAGCTCTGGTTGTTCCATTGGCAGCTTCCCTGCTACATTGTGGAAGCCCCAAGGAGAGCAAGATAGGAGCCTGAATGACTCTGCCTGAACCTAGAGCACCACCAAGCAAAGGATTACTTCCCTATCCCTTCTAAATACCCAAGGCAGTCTAGGAGAGGGGAAAAAGAATGATAAGCTGGATCCATATGGTGGTTTCATGGAAGTGGTGAGGGGACAACCTGGCTCTTCTTTCCTTCCCCATGTGCTCTCCCCGCCTCCATAGGGCAGTGGGATGAGCTACCAGAGCCATTTGCTCACTCATGGGAGAGTACAGCCCTTACCCCAGACCCTGGAGAGGCAGCCCGCACCCAGTATTCTCAGTACAGTGCTGCTGCTGCTTTGGCAGTACCATGGGCCCAGTCTTAGATTAAAATACATATGTCCAGTTATTTTGGCTGGCTGACAAAATTTTGCTGACAACACAAGTGGCAGAAAGGCAATGGCAATTTTTCAAACAGCAGCAGCAAAACTTGTCCAAGCCAAACCAAACAAATTTTTGTGGGATAAAGAAAAGGCACTGTCAGTCCCCAGGGCTCTTCCTCTGCTGAATTTCAAAGGCCTGCTGCAAACTATGGACATGTCGGAGCTTCTTTAAAAAGACTAAGAACTTTTTATAAATGGAAAGCATTAGGCTACCTAAATAATCTGGAAAAGATAGTTATTGAATAGTGGATTTGCGATGCTGTGATTAAGCTAATTATATGGTCCACTTAATCATTTTAAATATGGAATGTACTATATGATCCAATCAACTGTAAGTTTTCATCTAATTTTTAAAGCGTCATTAATTATAATCCGATATCAAATACAGTGTAATTACTTCACAGCCATAAAGTGATGTCCCACTACAAGCTGAGAGTGGATTATAAACAAAAATATGCCTCTCTTGGCCAAGGGCATCATTAATTTTTCTCTGGTCCTTTCCACCTTCCCCTCTTGCTTCTGTACATTCATCATGGGTAATAACAGATTATAATTGCAATTCAGTATCCCGCATCATATCTTTTCCTCACTATCCCACCTTCCCATTTCCTTTCCTACTGCATAATCTGATCTTGAACCACATTTTTTTTTTTAAAGTCACACCTATACAGAAAGGGTAATTTGAATGTGTTAACTTGTCCAAATTAAGTCAGAAATATAATAGTTTGTAACAGACAGCTAAATATTTCAGTATCCAGGATTTTCATTTTCATATATTAACTTTTGGTGTACAAGTTGTTGTGGTGGCACATGCAAGCTTAACAATATTGAAGAGACTGTACTAACAATTCACTATCAACAACCCTTTTAAAAAAAAAAAAACATAGCTAATGATGTTATGCAATAGTTTCTGTAAGGGACAGGTGGCAAAGTGTTTCATGTAGTATCCTGGAACAAGAGAAAAAGAACTATAAAGCTGCACAACAAACTTGTTTTTACCTGAAACAGTTACAGTTGATCCTGGGTCAATAATTCCACTATTTGGCCGCACACAGTATCGACGAGGCGCTGTGGTCTTCACTTTGAAACATACTTTTCTATCTGACGGGTTTCGTAGCTTAAGATTTGTAGTGACTACATCTGTGAAGGGACCTGTTTTGTTTTTTTTTAAAAAAAAAAAAAAAGGTATATTTCTAGGAAAGAAACTTGCTTATGCAGTCTTGAATATCTTAAATTAATTTCTTATAACAAAAACTATCTCCTGAGAACATTAACAATTACAAAGCATGCACCAAGGTACATATTCTTCTTGTTAGATGTCCAGATCCCACATGTACTCTGTTACACGACAGTGTGTCTCTGTGTGTGTACACATATATACACACACACACATGCCAGTGCACACCTCTGTAATACAAACTAGTCATAGTTTGGATTCAAATTATTTAAAAATAGTACAGCCAATACAGAAAACGTTTTCAGCAAAGTTACTATGCTTTTTTTCCCCACAATTTTCTTGAAATACTATATGATAGTCAAAGTGTTAAAATAACTATGGCAGTATTTTTCCTTAGAAACAGAAGCAATGCATATTTAAGATTAAGAAACCTCTATACCTTTGTTATACTTGAGTAGTAAAAAGTTTAAGTCATAACAGGTAAAATTCTGCGATACTGAGATGCATTAATTGCTCACTGGTTGACCGCTGATAGAGTTGCCAAGGACAAAATGGGCAGACACACTAATCCTTTAACTCTCAAGTGGTCCTTCCAGATGTGGGCAGAAAAAAAAACTGGCAGAGAAGACAGAAATGTTTAAATTGCTGTTGCCCACACTGTGCCTATTCTGTGGACAAGAGAATTCAGTTTCCATGGTTATCCACACAGCTCTTGATGAACAACAGTATGTTCGCGAAAAAAAACAACAACAACAACAAAAAAACCACCCTATGGTTCTAGATGAAGGAAGTTGGCCAAGCAAAGAGAGAGAGTTTCAGTGTCAGAAATACAAGCTCCTTCTCTTCAAGCAGAGCCCATCCTCAGATGGTATCTAGTAACAATGGCATAAAGAGAGGAGAGAAGAGGAAGCTGCAGTGTTGCAAGCACAAGTGAGGTTAACTGGCCCCAAGCTGTGGGAAGGCAAGATAGCAAAAGCACTGAATGGGAGGATGCCTGCTTATAGTTTTATTGAGAAGGTTTTATATATATGAAATTTGCTCTTAACTGAATTTTACATTCAGAATTTTTAGCTATCACAACTACTTTGGGGGTCTTAAGCGACATTTTAAAAATCCTACTCCAACTTATTGTGAAAATGTTGAAATTAAAACAACTTCTATTTTAGTTTTTCTAACTGACCATAGTTAAAACAGTCACACACAAAAAGAACAACGTTTTCATTAAATAAGACAAAAAGTAAAAGGATATAAGCCCTCAAATTTCAGGATATAACCCAGCCCTGCCTGAGATCAGGGACGAAACTTTCCCTATATGTAGGTTAATACTGTAACAGGAATCCCCCAGCACCTCTAGATGAAGCAACTGGTATCAGCCACGACTGGACAGGATACTGAGCTAGATGGCCCACTAATCTGTCAGTATGGCACTTCCTTCATTTCTACAATCCTGTGAACCCTTAATCTGAATCCTTGGGTCAGAGATTGGAGAGGAGTTGATAACTGGCTGAAGACAAATGTTAGGACAGAGAAGAATGGACAGAGGCTTCCACTTAAACCATGTCTACATTTCGTCTTGGATGCGGAGCTTGCCAAGCCAATTTGCAACAGCCTCATCAGCGAAGTGCAGAACCCTCAGGTCACCATCAAATTGGTAAGAGGGCAGTCAGTGATGTGAAACATTCTCTGTCGTTGTCCACAGCGCACCTGGGATCTTCCTGCTGGCCAGCCCCAAGCATGACGGCTGGCTGCACATTCTCCCTGGCTCATTGAAAATTGGTTCAGAAGGGCCCATGAACAGTTTGGCAAACCAAAGCTAGGTATACATGTGGTCAGGCCAGTTATAAGAGACTGGTTTCTGACATCAGCTGAAAATCATTCTTCATACCGCATTGACATCACAGAAAAATCTGGGCAGGGCAAGAGGTCCCACAACAGGTGCATCAATGACAAGTGCACTCTTGAGTGGTTAAAGAAGTCTGCGTATAGGGGTAGGACCAGGATTGCCCCGATCTTCTCAACCATTCTGGCTGTAGCATGCTTATCACAGGCGCTTGGAAGAGTGATGTTGCTTAACACAGGGAGCCATGGTACTGGTATGAGTCAAATCATGCCAGTTACAATGCGCACAGTTGAATATAGCTGTGCATCAACCAACTTGACATGAGATGAATGGAGCTAGACAGGAACAGTATTCTGCTGCAGATGTACAGAGGGCTAAAGGGGATGATCAGAGAGTTTGTGCATTTGCTCCCCATGAAATGCCAGCCAATTCGCTTAGAAGGCTGTTACACAACCTCACCTTAGCTGCAGTTGTCCTCATGTGGTTAAGACAGGGGAGGATAGCTCAGTGGTTTGAGCACTGGCCTGCTAAACCCAGGGTTGTGAGTTCAATCCTTGAGGGGACCATTTAGGGAACTGGTGCAGAAATCAGCACTTGGTCGTGCTAGTGAAGGCAGGGGGCTGGACTCGATGACCTTTCAAAGTCCCTTCCAGTTCTAGGAGAGAGAGAGACACCTCTCTCTATTTGTGTGTGTGTGTAAAGATCTAGGATTACTCCAAGGAAGACTGAGTGGGATTCATATTTCCATTGAGAAAGATACTCAGTTCTTGGGCTGCTCTAGCATTGTAAAGATCAAACACACCTGTAACTAACTGTTTTGGTCAGACTTAGTTCTAAATATCTGCACTAGAAAAGGTATACTGACATAGTAAAACAAGCATACCAATTTAGCACAGATGCAGCTTATAGCAGAAACAGGATGAATAAAAATTGATGATTTTTTTAAAAATATGAATACATTTTATTTTAAATTAAATACGAGCTTATTTTTTAAAAATAGACCTATTTAAAAATAAATTTGAAATTGACAACCTACATAAGGCCTAAAATTATAATCTATTTAAATTAATTACAATCCTTAATATTAAGCAATAAATATTTCCTGCCAAATTTTAAAGCAAATCAAACCACTCAACTGGTGGAAGCCATTTGCTAAGCAACCGGAAACAAAGTTTGCTGAAGTCCTAAACCAGCTTTTGACAGCAATAGCCTCCTCTGCAGGGTCAAAGAGAATGCTTTCTTCATTTCAGTTTACACAACTAGTTCAGTTCAAAGTTAAGAAAGCACTGGGAGTAGAAAAAGCAGGAGAGTTTATTCATACACTGGGAGAGAAAAATAAAAACTAGATGCAAGAATGAGATCTTCTAGATCTAAAACCTTGCAGGACGCTATGACCAGAAACAAAACAGTTCAATTTACTAACTACAGATAATACCGCCTTTGTTTAAAAAACCATATTAAATGCAAAACTTTTTGATACACAAAAAAGTTCATCCAGCACCTTTAAAATAAAATAAAATTTTGTGAATTTTAATTCAATTTGAATTTCCATCCAGAGTTTGACATAAAACAATTAAAAAATGAATCCAAATCAATAAGAAATGTATCATTCACCATTTTCTAAACATCAGAGTAAAAATAAAGAATCTAAATGAATATAAGTTACATTATATAACTGATAAAGTAAATGTGCATATCATGTATCATGCTGACTAGCAAAACGAGCACCAAATATAGCGTAAAGGCTATATTTAGTTGCAAATCAATACCAACTGATGAGAATCGTTCTCTCTTTAAGAAAATATAAAAATTACAAATGCAAAACAATTAAAATTGATTATTTAAATCAAGGTTTCCTGCTGGGTGATTAAAGCCACTTTGATTTAAGTCAATCCAACCAAAAAAAACACTTATCCTGGTTTAGTGAGCAAAATAAGCTATATAGGCACAAAGAATATTTGCCAGCATAAACTGCAGCTACACTAGGACTTTGCCAGTATTGAAATATCACCCCTCAAAAAAATTTAGACCCCAAAACCACAAAGCTACATCAGGAAAAGTTTCTTGTGCAGGCCTGGTTCCACTCTGTTCTGGTGAAAAGAGAAACAGGACAGGAGGAAAATCTTTTTAGCAGCAAAGTCTGCAGAACCATTAAATTTGGTCTCTCCTAGGGTGACCAAATAGAAGTGTGAAAAATCGGGATGGAGGTGGAGGGTAATAGGGACCTATAAGAAAAAGCCCAGCTGTGAAAAAACAATTTTGCCCTCAAAAAAATAAATGAAAAGCCATGACAAAAGTCTGATCTTGCAAATAAATCAGCAAGAGACAAAAAATATTTTCTTAGAGAAGCATTTAAAGACAGAAGAAAAAACTCTCTTGCAAAATCTGTAACATTCTCAACCATGAAATGAAACAAACAACTGCAAATCCCCTGAACAAATCACAGAAGCATTTAAAGAGAAAGGCTGAGTTGCAACGACAATGTCATAAAATGCAGCGCACAATTTGTACCTGTTTCAGCACAACCACAACTGCACAACAGAAGTGGCTGCACGTCATCTGTGACAGGGCACAAACTTGTGCCAGTGCAAATATATGACTATCTAAAACAGGCCACCCTTTTATATGACATATGCTTAAACACTCAAGTGAAGAACGAAAATTCTAGGAGGTTACCAGCTACAAGATGTATGTCTTACAGATGTCTATAAATGTTAAGAGAAATAAACTCAAAGACAAAGTGTAGGATAACTGTCACTATAATCAATGAAATAACTACGATGGTTGCTACACACTTAATATTTTAAGTGTACCATCGGTGAAAGATAGCACTGGAAAGATGTGTTCCTATCTTGCTGATGCACACTTCATCGGGGGAGGGGGGAGGTAGTGTGGGAGAATCACACCACCATCCCCCTCAAACCATCATTCAAATAGTGCTAAATTATGAAACTGCTTAGAATAACATGGTTGTCTTTGACACTGATAATTGGATGAAGTAAACTTTTAATTCTGCACTGTCTGGACTATTTCCCAATACGAAGTTTAAAATTAATATTTACAGTAGTTTCCAGGAGCAAGTATTTCTAATTGGTGTGGGTTTGAGCAGCACAGCAACTGAAAGAAATCTTCTTGCATCTGGATAAAACAATCCTACACCCATTTCTGTCTCCAATGAATTGCATATGGGTACCACTTGGATTAGAATCTGAGGCCCATGTTAAGAATTTATACTGTAAAAATTTTAAAAATTGCTTTGCCCTTGCATGAACTGGATCCATCCATGCTAACACCACATGCCATAAACTCAGACCAGGCCCCTGAAGATGCCATATTTTCTCAAGACTAAAGCAGTGACTTTGAAAAAGATTGAGGGCCATGGTAGATAATCAGTTGAACATAAACTCCCAGTGTGATGCTATGCCGAAAGAGCTAATGCAATAATGGAATGCATAAACAGGGAAATCTTGAGAAGGAGCAGAGGGGTTATTTTACCTCTTTTTATTTCGCACGGTGTCAAGCTCTGGTGCCCACAATTCATGAAGGAGTTGATAAACTGGACACAGTTCAGAAAAGAGCCATGACACTGATTAAAGGAACAGTAAACATGCCTTACAGCAGGGGTCTCAGACACACGGCCCACAGGGCTCTTCTGTGCGGCTGGCCGAGCTCCCCACACCCCCCTGTCTACCTCCAGGCCAGAGGTGGGCAAACTATAGCCCATGGGCTGCCCTCATGGTGCAGCGGGCCCGGCGCCGCTCCCTTAAGCGGTTGGCGTGTCCCTTCGTGCTGGAGGGGAGGGAAGAGGCAGCAGAGGCCTCCTGCGCTGCCTTGCTTCAAGGAACTGCTCCCCGCAGCTCCCATTGGCCGGAAACAGGGAATCATGGCCAATGGGAGCTTCGTGGGAGGTACCTAGAGGAGCAGCAGCGGAGCCCTGTGCCCACCCCCACTCCCCCAGGGGCCGTGGTTCTGGCTGCTTCCTGGAATGGAGCGGCGCAGTGCGGCATGGGGCCAGGAGCCTGCCCTGGTCCTAATGCGCGCCGCTGCCACCCCAGAGCCGCTCTAGGTAAGCGGCATCAAGCTGCTCACACCCTGTACCCCTCCTGCACCCAACTCCTGCCACACCCCGCATCCCTCCTGCACCCAACTCCCTGCCCTGAGCCCCCTGCCGCACCCGCACCCCTCCTGCACCCAACTCCCTGCCCTGAGCCCGCTGCTGCACCCCTCCTGCCCCAACTTCCTGCCCTGAGCCCCCTGCCGCACCCCGTACCCCTCCTGCGCCCAACTTCCTGCCCTGAGCCCCTATCGCACCCCACACTCAACTCCCTGCCCTGCTGCATCCCACACCTCTCCTGCACCCCAACTCCCTGCCCTGAGCCCCCTGCCACACCCCACACTCTTCCTGCACTCCCTGCCCTGAGCTGCCTGCTGCACCCTGCACTCCAACCCCCTGCCACACCCTTCACCCCTCTTGCACCCCACAACACCACCTCCTGCACCTCAACTCCCTGCCCTGAGTCCCTGCCACACCTTGCACCCCTCCTGCATCCCCTGGTGACAAGGAAGGGGCAGCACTGTGTGGGGACTTTGGGGGAGGGGTGGAAATGGGCAGGGAAAGGGTGGGAAGAGTCGAGGCAAGGGTGGGGCCTCATGGAAGGGGTGGAGTGGGGGCAGGGTTGAGGGCAGTGAAGGTGGGGGTGTCAGTGATGCAGCCCTCAGGCCAATGCACTAGACCTCACGTGACTCTTGTGGTCATTTGAGTTTGAGACCCCTGCCTTACAGTGATGAACTCAAACAGCTCAATCTATTTAGTTTAACAAAGAAAAGGTTAAGGGGTGACTTGATTACAGTCTCAGTATCTACATGGGGATCAAATATTTAATAATGGGTTCTTCAATCTAGCAGAGGAAGGCAGAACACAATCCAATGGCTGGAAGCTGAAGGTAGACAAATTCAGACTAGAAATAAGGCTACATTTTTAATGGTCAGTAATTAACCATTGGAACAATTTGCCAAGGGTCCTGGTGGATTCTCCACCATTGACAATTTTTAAATCAAGGTTAGATGTTTTTCTAAAAGATGTGCTCTAGGAATTACTTGGGGAAAGTTCTCTGTCTTATGTTAGACACGGGGTCAAACTCGCTAGTCGTAATAGTCCCTTCTGGCCTTGGAATCTATGATCATGAATGACAATGGGCAACAGGAGTCTGACCATTCTTGCATGGCTCTAGAACAAGATGTAGAGGTAGTGGATGTATGAAGGGCTGCTGACATTACCTTATTTTTTATTATTATATTATTCTGTATTACTGCCATTTCTTTAACCAGATATTAGGGTTCCATCAACTTTAGGGGGTATAAATCAGAACAGATTTAACTTGTAGTGAACTCTTCTTCTTGCCCACTTCCTCCTATGCTTTTTTCAGAGGGTTATCTGGAGGAGTATATAAGGTCCACATAATACTCTTGAGAATAGTTCCAAAATTACTCAGAAAATGATTCTGAGGTTCCTTCTCTGTAGGTTCTAGTCCCAAGTCTGAAAAAAAATTGCCCTTGCTCCCAGAAGACAAATACGAGGCTCCTCTGCGTTTCCTTGGCCTTTTCTTGCTCCTTTCAGAGCCATTAACCTAAGAAGATTTGTATTATGGCGAACTGGGAGAAAGTATCCCTTCACCTCTGAGGTTCTAACAAACAAATTGGAGGAAGATGGAACATCATTTATACAAGTGCTCGTCACCCAAACATTTAAGTCATTGGGCACAGGGGTCTGATATAGATACTCTTTTCCCACAAGGCAGGTAAGTCTTAAAACTGATCTTTTTTTTTCTCCCAGTTTCTGCCATTGCACCAGGCAACAACTAATGTAACAGAGTTACCAGGGATGTTTCCTATGGAACCAAAAACACAGAACAGTGAGGGCTCCTGGATTTAGTGCAGATGCATCCCACTAATGGGGCTCTGTATAAAGAATACACAGAGAAACAATCATTTCCCATAAATGATTATGGCATCATTCTATCATTTTGTAAACATATTTTTTCAAATAGTAAAATAAGACTTCAAATCAATGTAAAGTCAGTATTTTTGATCCACAGAGGATTGATACTGTATATCACGTTTTAAATACATACAGAATTATTAAATTATGGAAGATTAGATGTACTGCTTTAAGCAGAGAATAATATGACATATTATTCTATAACATTAAGCAATATTGCCCAACTTATATCCATTCCAAACACTGCTGCAAAGACTATTTTCCTGACTCGTTGCTTGACCATGTCACCTTTCTCTTTGGGTCCCTCCACTGGCTCCCCATTCTCGATCACATCAGACAAACTACTTGGGTGGAGTTTCCAGGAAAGAGCACAGAACACATCATATCCCCCAAAAAGACCCCACCTTACACACTATTTATAGGGTCAGACCAATATTAAGAATATGTCTCAAATGAGCATCTCCAAAAAAATCTCTCTCTTCAGGAAAAGGAGCGAATGTTTATGGAGAAATGAGGCTTGCAGTGCTGTTCTTCACTGCCAGTTTGCTGGTCCCAGAGCAAGGAAGAGAATGTACATTTGTGGCAAAACTGATAGTTGGAGATAGCCAGCAGGGCAACTGTCTAGGGCGCCACACCACAGGGGGCCCCGTGAAGCTAAGTTACTCTGCCTTTGGCTTTTAGCCTTCAGCGGGGCTCAGGCTTCAGCTTTCTGCCCTGGGCCCCAGCAAGTCTAATACTAGTCCTGCTCGCTGGTTTATTTTGGTGGACCCTCAGAAACCTGCTCATGGCCTTCCAGTGGGCCCCGGACCCCTGGTTGAGAACCACTGCAATAAAAGGTATTACCTCATCCACCTTGTCTCTCTAATACCCTGGAACCAATACAGCTACAACAACATTGCATACAACAATGGAAGATCCTTTAATGCTGACATTTTAGTGCGGGATCACAGTCTTTCAAATCATCCACTGGAATTGGCAGGCTGATGGTGTGAGCAATCAGACACTCAACAATTTTACTCAGATGAAAGCTGTTGTCAGGTTCAACAAATGGCCAGCAAGGATAAACTGGTACAAAGGGAAACTAGAAGAAGAAAAATTTAATTGCATTACGATCTGCAGATTCCAGCTTTGGGGGGGGGGGGGGGGGGGCGGCTCTATTGGCACATGCAGGCTGACAATGTGGGCTAGGCTGCTCTGCAGCATAGATTAAAAAAAAGCAACCAGCAGGTGTGGCAACGAGGCAGATTGGGTTAGAGGACATTAACCTCAGGAAGGTTAAATCGAACACAGAAGGTCTATAGGCACTGGCAGGCTAGCTATAAATTAAGACTGCTGTGTTGCATCCTACAAAAAAGAAAAACCCAAGAAAGCAATTGTAAAATGGAGGACTGGATCAGGCCACACTTTATTCCCTGGTTCCACACAGGGAACCAGGGAATAAAGGGCAAACTGGTACCAGCAGGCTGGCAGAATGGGTGAATTATCTCTGCCTCGCTGAAGAAAAGCCAGTGGGATGAGTGGAAAAGACTGCGGAAATGGCAGGCTAGGCTGTGCTGCACAGACTCACCATATCTGTGGGGTATAAGAGAACAGAGTCAGTGCACAGAACCATCAGGCTGCCCTGATGTAATAGTAAGTGGTACCAAACATAAGGAATCAGCCATTTGAGTGAGTTTGTTTTATAAAACTGTTTTGGTTTCACAGTCTGCGGGATTCAAAGCTGCCTTCCCTCAGCAAGAGGGGACTAACAGAAACATTTATGGGGCAGGGCAGGAGTTCAGGATACCAACAACCACCATGACTCACTACGGCCATACCTGGAACAACTGGGGCAAAAAAAAACTGGTTATCGTGGCAGTCTGAAAGTACTGGGACATCCTGTGCCATGACTATTTCCTGTCCTTCTGATTTACCAGCCTCTTGGAGACCTGGACACCATGCAGTCAACAGTAAAAAAACAGCCATGAATTTCTGGCTTGTTGCTTCCTAAGTGCCATGCCATGTCCTGCTGCTGAATTTCCACTCAAGCAGCTTAAGGCTTGCCTACAATGTTGCTGCTGTTAGAGTCAGCCCATGCTGCCAGCTTCAGCTTAGCCTCGTGCACTACAAAGCCAGGGACAGCTAGCTTAGAGATTCTGCACCATCATCGCCTCCTGTTGTAAGGCTGCTCCAAAGAGTTCAAGGCTTGCCTGCTATATTGCTCTAGAGTGGGGGAGGCACTGCATTATTGAGCAGCTGGAGCCATGTGCAGGAGGAGCCCCTTTGAGTTTATTTAAGCCTGTTACACTGCCGTGTTTTCTACTCAAACATAAATTTTTCCTAATCTCCAAAATCCCTGTCCCAACCAGAGAGTACCAAGGTGTGGAAGAAAAATTATACAGTATTTCTGTAATTTTCCATGGAGACAGATTACATTTCATTGACAGTTGAATTGAGTTTGACAATAGTAAGGAAGGAAGTTGTAGAATGTAACTGACATTTGAGACATTTAGATAAAACTTTTGCGAAAGAAGTGTGTGTATATAAGTATATAAACACAGACACTACCACAAAAGATTGCCTCCCATGACTAAAGGAAAACCTTCTGCCCTCAGTTTATTTATGTACACATTACACAACTTAAGATTATCTGTAACTACAAAGGAATCTATTAGGTTCATTTTTGTCCATTCATACTTCAGAAGTTCCATGAGAGTTTCTTATACATTTAGTTTAAAATTTAAAAAAAAACAACTTATAATTATCAGTAATTTCAGATGTAGAAATGCATGATACCCAAACCAATGCTCCAAAAGACACCTGTTTCATGCAGAGACCATAAAGTTAGCTGCTTAAACGATTAAAAAACAGAAAACTAAAGTCCAAAAGTTGAAACAAAAGCAAGTTAGTTATGTAGTGTTCTGTCACTGTGTTCATGGACACACAAGTCGCTGCCCAGTAAATATCATCTGAAGAGGCTCTCTCTCTTTGGCTACCAAGCAGATATCTCCACTGGGGAGCAGGCAATTACCTTCAGAAGAATCTTAATTAGAAACTTGATAAAACTTAATTCATCTAGAGAGAGGACTTTGAGGTCTTTCACCCCTTTCTGTGCACGCCCAAGAACTCCAACAGAGCATCTGACGTCCTCCATGGTTTCTTTTAGTAAAACACTACTACCCTGACCACATCGAAAGCCATGGAATGTAACGTATTTATTTGTCTACCTTCAAGGACACTCAAGAGCCTATGATGAATGCTTTTTTGTAGTAGTATAAACTGAAACACAGTCATATACGCTTTTCCAGGGTGAAAGAGGATTCTGTGTTAAGCAGAAGGCCATATTTCTCTTGGGAATGAAGTTGGGGCTGAATGGAAGAAAAACGAAGGCAAGACTGCTAAACACGAAGATCCCAAGTTCACTAACCCTTAAAGCCACTGCGATAACTTTGAAGTTTGCCTTTTGGACTAAGAAATCAAAGACACTTCTAGTGATTCAAAATATGATTTATTAGGAGTTTCTACTGTTAGACTGGGATTCCATTGTTCCAGTGGGTGTCAGATTGGGGGCCTGTGAAAAGGTACCACTTTCAGAAGCCAAAGCATGTAGATAAGGCCCTACTTGAACTGCAGGATGATTGTCAAAAAACTGTGGCTGAGTTACAGACAAGCCATGAAAAATTGGAGAGAAGTAATACTATTATTATTACTTTATTATTTGCAGTAATAAAGCCCATTACTACTTTTCCATGATTTTCTCTTGTTGGCCGCCCAGGGCTGAGAGCAAAGGACCAGCGCTGAGAACAGGGACTACTGCTCTCAGCCGCAGGGCAGCCAGGGCTCCCACTGGTCACCTCTATGCATGGCGAGGCTCCCTCCCGCTGTCAAAACTGAAGTGAAAGCCTAATACTGTGGAATCCACAATTTCTGCAATATCACAAGTTAAGTAGGGCCTTACATACAGGTGAAATAGCTTGATCGCACAGGACATAATGAAATACCTACTATTTGCTGCTTAGACTTGCACTGTCAAGAAACTGGAACCTTCTGCAAACAATCTAGAAAGACATCTAAAAATGTCCTTCATAGCCGATATCCAGGGATCTGTCTTCCTCCCGAAAGACCATGGATGGCCAAAATGGTAGAAAGTTTTCTGAATCTAACAAGGAAATCAAGCAACTTGAAAGTATTTCACAGTCTACTTTAGGAGGCATCATGGTTCAGTTTCCACAAGGCAAGCTTCACACACTGCAGATTTGGGTAGGTCAAAGGTTGCGGTAGATGAGATCTCAAGTGATTAGTACTAACCTATGGAGCACACACTATCTGGGAAGGCAGGGGCATGTGGGTCAGAGGAGGAAATCAGTATTATCAAAACCCAAGCCAAGCTGACCTCTCTGACCATGTGGATGCAAATTAGGGAAGCGGTAATGCATCTACTGTAGCCTCTGAGTGAAAATATTTGCAGAATTTGGTTATCTTCCCTATGAACTGGATTGCAACATGAGTCTCCACTTGTGGAAGAAACCTATTCTATATAATCTGACTGAAGACTTGCTGGCTAGCTCTGATTCTCCCACCTCCAGCTCATTATGGTGCAGCCATTCAGCCTGTCGGTATCTCTGAGTCACAAATCCAGGTATTCCAATATCTGCAATATAATCTTTTGCTGTTT
Organism: Chelonoidis abingdonii; assembly: GCF_003597395.2. NCBI lineage: Eukaryota > Metazoa > Chordata > Testudines > Testudinidae > Chelonoidis > Chelonoidis abingdonii. Next base: position 209,121,061 of record NC_133770.1, read on the forward strand.
GTTCTTCTTGGACATGAACCAAGCTATGGTAGTAGTTATATCATTCTCCTCGTACATGTGACACTCAGAGCACTTTTGAGAGCAACCTGACACTTGCATGCTCACAAATTCCAGAAGGTTGAGTCTAGACTAGGACTCCAGAAGAGTACACCACTTGCCATGTGTTATATAAGATTCCATCTAGCTCCCCATCCTGATGGGCTGTCAGTCATCATGCAGATTGCTAGTGGATCTGCTAAAGATTTTCCCTTATGAGTGGGAAGAGCTCTATTTTTAACCCACAGAGAGATCCTGTCTACCTCTGTCAGAGGTAGAGCACTGAGAAGCAACATCAGTGCAGTTTACAGGCATGCCTGTAGGGGGTACTGATAGGCCACACAGTGGGGGGAGTGGGGGGGGGGGGGGGAAGAGATCTAAAAAGGAAACTTTTTGCCTGCTTCTTAGCCAGAAAAAAGCTTAGCAGTTTCAACCCTGACAGAGAAGTAAATTCCCATTCAAAAAATCCTTGTTTATAACCTCATATTGGTCCAAAAACATGACACTCACTTGATGGTGTCAGTGGCATGATGAATCCCTAACATTAACCACTTAATACGCAGAAGATCATACGTACTCAAAACAACTCTGTATAGTTGATAGTAATTTGAAACATCATGGGAGAGAATTCCTTTATCCCAGCTGTGAAATATTTCTATCATCATAACTATGCATGCTTACATTTCAACAAACTTTAATGAAGTGCTTCGGTACTCACAATCAAAAGTTACGCTTTATTGTAAATCTAATATTATGATGTGTTAAAACTGAAATTGAAATTCAAATTTGTAATTTGGCAGGGTGATTATAAGCCAAACAAACCAATACCTGGTAAGAAAATAAGTAACTTTTTGCCAGAACTACTTAAGTCTTAATTTAAGTTGTGCTTTTAAATTCTAAAGCTAAGACAGTAAGCCTGATTTATATTCAATTGCTGCACTGTCCTGGCTTTACTGAAAGATATTCCTCAAACATCCATTTAGCAGAGTGACAAGTTTTCTTTGAGGCTCATTTTCAGTTATTTATATTAAAGGTCCACATCTCTCTTTGTTAATCCCAACCTCACGTCCTACTTTCACTTAATGGTAATGTTATTCCTACTGCATAGTAGGACTCCACATCTATTGTAAACTTTTACAATTTTGAACAATTCTTATTCCTCCCGGGGTACAGTGGGTGAGAGAAAATAAGTCTTTCAAAATTTTACACTGATAAAACATTCTCCCCTTCCAAGAGCCTTCTCATTGCTATGACAACAGAAGAGTGGGCAAGAAATATTTTAGGAGTGCTAAATGTGAATTTTTAATAAAACAAGTGATTTCCAAGGCCGTGTCAGCTACTGCTAAGTATATGTGATCAACCATTGTATTTCAGTAGCGTACTGGTTACGGCATGATCCTTGATCACAGGAACTGCAACATGTTCCCTAATCCAAGTAAGCCAAATAACTGACGAACTAAGCAGAGATACTCACAGGAACTAGAAACCACACACAGAATGCCAGACTGGCATAACAAAACTGAATGAACCACTGAGAATGAAAGATAGGACCCGCAAGGTTTTCACCTGATATACTATCAACTGTTGGTGGGGCTGAAGCACAGCGAAGGTTTCAAGTTTATTTAATGTGTCCGATAAGTAGCACCATAAGGCATAGGTGCCTTCTCAAAAATGGAACTTCCAGGCTAGTTCTCATACATATTTCTAGCCTGTGCTGCAACAGGAAAGCTATTCTTAAAACAATATAGAAGGAATCAGAAAAATTCATTTTAATCATCTCAGACTACCAACTATTATGGCCCTGGTGCCAAACTACTCAGTCTCTCCACAAAAAGCCTAATCGAAATCAGCTACTGTACCTTAAGACACTTATTCTAAGGACTAACGTGCTACAAAAACTTGCTATCGAGAAGACCAGCCTCAAAGCAAGGAACATTCAAAGTACTGAACATAATGCACGAACTCAAAAAGCACTCTCCTGGTCATCACTGCTTCCCTTGTGTGAAAAGTTCCAGCAACAGAATGAAAGCAACTTTTTGCAAGTTTCATAATTCTGCTCCTGCTGTGAACAGAGACACATCTATGCACTTATGTTATTGGGGACTTTGGAAGGGAGATATTTTTTGCTCTTTTCATCCTGTAATAGCAAGCAGCCCATGCAAGTTTCTTTTTAAAAAATCAAATGAGATTCATTTTTTGTTGCTGATCTCCAACCTCTGCCTGACACAATGCACAAAGTCCAACCTCAACAGGCTTCAGTGTCATATCTTTTACATTTTCTAAATGCAGGTCTAGATAATATCTAGCTCTTACATAGCATGTTCAATCAGTAGATATCAAAGATATCAGAAGAGGTCAGTATAATAGTCCCCAATTTACAGCTGGGGGATACAGGGAGGTGAACTGACATGCCCATGGTCACCAAATAGGAGAGTGGCAGAGCAGGGAATAAACATCAGGTCTCCTGACTCCCAGTTGCGTGCTCTATCCAATAGACCATTTAAGTACAAGCTCTCTAAATGTACAAATATCTCATTGCAGGTTCATGGGCAAAAATCAAACACATTGTGAGTTTTCACCCAGAGGTGCAAAGAGTCATTCGAAGTGTAAAGAAACAGACTGATACTCATGTCTTCAACTGTTAGTTTTAAGGGCACTGATGGGACCAGACTAAGTTACTCAGGGAAGTGCTAGATCATTTGCTTTAAAAAAAATAACTTTCTCCACCTGATATAGAACTATGAAACAATTATCTCAGTATCCTCAAATCACGTTCCATCAAGTAAAACTAATACAGCATACTCTCAATTATCCAAATAGCAGGAGGGACTCAGGATTTTATTCAGTTAATCAGAAGTTTGTATAATCAATAAGGTAGGAGCAGCAGCACAGGAAGCCTTCTACAGTTTCACTGTCACGGATCTGCTCACTCACTCCTGTGACAGTGAGGCTGCAGAAGACTGCGCTGCCATTCCTGCCTCTCCATTATTGCAGGCACAAGCTGCAGGAGGGAAGCTGAGGTCCTGGCAGAGCAGAGCAGAGCAGAGCAGAGCCCCTCAGCCCCGACTCTGCTCTGCCCCACCAGGACCACAGCCTTCCCTGCACTTCCAATTAGCCCCAGAGGGCTACCTGCGCTGATGCAGGAACCATTCACAGTAAGATAGCCTTCCCTGCAGCAGACATGCCAAACCCACAGAAAAAAAAACACTGAAATTGGGCTTGGTTTTGGCTTAATTGGCTTGTGAGTTGCTTGTTGGCTAGTTTAAGCTTGTTTCTTTTTTTTTTTTTTGGATCGGCTCCTGACAAGAGAGGCAAAGGGGAGGAAAGCGAGTCAGGGGTGCATAGCGGGCTCACCACAGTCCCAGACTGCACACCGGGGGGCTCTAGTCACAAACTATTGGGGTTCTTAGGGATTGGCTTGCTCTGGTCTTATTTTGAAATGGGATTAGCTTGGTTTTTGGCTTACTGTGAAAGTCGGGGTGCTTATTTACCGCATGAAAGTTGGCAACTGTGCCCTGCAGCTAGGGGTCTCTGCTCTAGTATGCAAATCCCTTCCCAGCATGAGGGACTAGGAAGGGATTCGAATAATGCAGAGGTTCAAACAACAAGATTTTGGAAAAATCAGGATTATACTATACAATAGAACCACAGTTTATTTCAAAATTGGGTATCTTAATTTTACATATTACACACATCTCCACACCCAAAAACTCTAACCAAAATTATGACAAGGAAGTGAAATAGCATATGATAGATATCATGAAAACCGCAAAGATAAAAATCTCCTTTTCAATCAAAATTATCACCCTTATTTTAGCATGAAAAACATCAAAAGCATTAATATAATTATCTAATCATTTCCTAAATTTAGCTCCGGTATTTGACTGTAACCTCTTGAAGCAATTAATTCAACTCCATCAGCTATGTACATGGAACAGTATTTTTGATTTGTTCTAAGTTTACATGACTGATTTCACTGAGAGCCCCCAACCCACACTTTGTATTACAAGCCAATGTAGAAATACAATCTAGAATTTTAAATATTGCAGGCAAGCTTTTCTAACTTCTTTCAAAGCTAAAACCTAGTATTTTATGATCTCTAGTCATATTTAACTATCGCCATACTTCAAGCCACCTTTTCCAGACATTTTTGGGCTCTTAAGTGTCAAACTAGATGTTACTCCAAGCAAGACTATACTCAGTTATGTCAACATATATTTTCTGTGTTATTCTTTATCTTTTTTAAAAATTCACTCAAGTATCTAATATGCTTTTTGTTTGCTGCCACAGCTGCATATACGGAAGACTTCTCCAAACCTCACTGTCAACTGTATTCAAGTTGAATACCATATGCTGGTAGTTTCATTTCTAAATTAAATGATTTAAAGCATAATAAAGTCAAGAGGGGAGGACTTCCTCCCAGACAGCCCACATCCCATTATTCAAAACGTAGCCAAAATGAATTTTCCAAAACAAAATGAGTTATCCAAACTTTCACTTCTGGGCTAAAAAGCACAAGAAAACTTCACTGAAAGCTCTTCTCTCCTCAGAAATTAATGCCCAAGTACACTATAATCAAGTATGTTATAATCACCCTCCACCCCAAGAATAAATTGCATCTTTGTTATATAAGAAATTAAGTTTTATAACTTAAGGAAAAAACAAAAAAGTGGAATTTCTTAACTACAATATACTATACTCATGTTTCTATCTTCCTATTTTCAGTAAGAACTGTGCAGAATGCTACAACTTGTATTACTGGGCAAACTTTCTGTTGATTTTGTCTACGAAATTAATATGTCTGTGTTTGGTTTATTTTAAGATCACAGTTGTCTCATTTGAGAACTTCCAGTATGGGTGGAGAAAGTTAATACCAATCTATCATTAGTCTCTTAACAGGATTCATATATTTCATAGTTTTCCTTACTAGTTTAGTATGAACTAAGCCAGTGGTTCTCAGACTTTTGTACTGGTGACCCCTTTCACATAGCAAACCTCTGAGTGTGATCCCCCTTAAATATATAAAAATGTGTTTTTAATTGATAACACCATTATAAATGCTGGGGGCAAAGCGGGGTTTGAGGTGGAAGTTGACAGTGGTGCCCCCCCATGTAATGACCTTGCGACCCCGAGAGGTCCCGACCCCCAGTTTGAGAACCCCTGAACTAAGCTCTCCTCAGTCTTTTCTTCCAACTTGATTTTGCAACTGGCAAGATGAGTATATTGCAATCCTTTAAATGGCTAGTGCTTGAGAAGTTTACAAGACAGCTATCAATCAAATGACTAAACTGGCCAGAAGTTTATATGGATATGAACCACCTCATTCAGCAATGAACCATTAGAGGACAGCACTGCATTGAAACATCCACCCTCTTAGCTAAGGAACTAGGATTCCCACCACAGTGCTCTCTTTGGACTATGCTTCAAGGTTCTGTTTTCCATAATGGCCTTAAACAATAAAAAGGGTCTGTCAGTTTCATTCTCAAACTATGATTAGCAGCACTTGAGAGCAATTTGAAGACTTCAATAACTCGGACATAGGTTAGGGGTTTTTATAGAAGTGGATGGGTAGGGTTCTGTGGCCTGCTTTGTGCAGGAGGTCAGACTAGATGATCATATTGGTCCCTTCTGACCTATGAGTCTATGAGAGAGATCTAGGATCACGTACAGATGGTGTTTCTCCAGCACCTGGAAGTGGGATAAAGTGAGCAACGCAACTCCTGTTAATTCCAATGAAAGAAGAAGGTAGCCCTTTGACAACAAATACTCTAAATGTTTATCTGAATAAATAGCAAGACATGCCACCATTACAAACATAACTTGGCACACTACTTTCGGCTTTAATAAATGTAACAGCAGTCAGTATCAAATACACCTACAATATTCCTAACTTGACAAACCAGTACAACCCATCAATCACTCAATTCTGAGTTCTGTCCTAATTGTGTGATTATGAGATGACAATGGTCACAACATTCCCCTGTAAATACTAAATGGTCAAAGTTTTTTAAATGTTGAATTTTATTTTTTCTTAACACATACAAATCATTATTAATTTATCATACACTTCATTGCTACCACAAAAAATTATAGAATTTTATTAAAGCTAATGTTAAAATTATATAATGCAGAGGTTAAGGAAAGTGTCTGTTCATCTTACTAAAGATTATTTTGGGACAACAGTCACTTGGTGAAACTCTGTAACTGGTGTTATGAAGGAGGTGTCACACTTTCGGCCTAAAAAATGACTATTCACTGAACCTTATTCAACTTCACATAGAAGGATATATCTATCTCAGTACACACTGCTAACACTTAGCATATGGACACATTAGGTATAAAAGAATTCATTTTATAAATAATAAAATCATAATTGTGCCCAAAACCATTTTCATCAAATTTTCCCTATGCAATCTAATATTTTGATTTTTTAAAATGTAAGTAGTACGACTTTATGTTCTGTTATTTTTATTCAGGAACATTTACTTCACAGTGAAGTTTGAGACTGAACAATTCAATACTAATCTGCCACAATCCTGTTGGCACTTTGGGCAGAGCGAAAAGATGACCCAATCTAGGCACACTCAAAAAAGCAGTCATATTACATTTAAGGAGTTCAAATCCTGCCTACACAAAAATCCTGGGCCAATTTTGGCAACAGATCTTGAAGGCAGGGAGATGGATTTAACAGTGAGCTATTTTTACTCTTAAATTCAACCTTCTCGATTTGCAGTAATGCATATCCTGTAGCTTTCAACATTACCAATAGCAAGGCAGTGATTACAAAGCATACTACTGAACTCCAACACTTATTTGATATGGTTCTAATAACCACGAGAAATCCAAGGAGGACAGCTATACTTGACATAAACTAGAAAGTGTTTCCTTGCACTATTTTATGTAACGTGAACGTGTTAATAATCTTCATGAATACTGATTATAACAGGAGGCAATTTTACACTCTTCTAATGAGTTTAGATTACAAATCAGATTGATAATAAGAAATGAAATTTGATCTGCTATACTGATCATTATTAGTAACTGGGTGATTTCAGTCTATTTATGTTTTTATTCTAGCCCAACACATGACAAAATCAGGAACAAAATGGAAAAACACCACCACTGTACTCTTGCTCATATTTGCAATGATACTTTGTTTACACTTTCAAGTAAGGGACCTTTTCAATAGAAACAACTGGATTTCACATTTTCTGTAACAAGATCTTCAATGAAGAACATGAATCAAGAATAAGCCCTACTCAAAAGAAAGCATTTTTTTAAAACCTTAAAATATTCCTATGCGATGCCAATAAGTTTTTTGAAATATACACCCTAAATAAGATACTGGTTGATAATCCTTTGAAGGGCCACTATCAAGTCAATTACTCCCAAAATTCAGTCTCAGTAAATAGAAATGTTCAGACCTTTTTTTTAAAATTCCAGTGAAGAGACTATATTTAAACACTCCTCTGCAGTGTTTGCAACTAATACAGCAGTATTATGCTAGCATAAGAGAGCCAGAAAACGAAGGTGACTAATCTATTTTCATTGTCCAAATTGAGGAAAAAGTAAAAAATCTTCATTATAAAATCTGAATTTTAGTTTTTTTCCATTTTTAATAATTTGAGATGTTAGTAACTAAAGGATTTATTTTTTAATTTAAAAGGAGTGAGAAAATATTTGGTGATATAAATATTTACAAACCACTCAAAATTAAATGCAACAAAGAGTCCTGTGGCACCTTATAGATTAACAGATGTATTGGAGCATAAGCTTTGATGCCCACGAAAGCTTATGCTCCAATACATCTGTTAGTCTCTAAGGTGCCACACGACTCTTTGTTGCTTTTTACAGATCCAGACTAACAAGGCTACCCCTCTGATACTCAAAATTAAATGTGTCTAATATTCCATAGTTACTCAAAAGACATAGAACAAGTAGTAACATTTCACCAGCATGGCCAGAAGCACGGCTATTAAATACTAGCAAAATGAGTGACTTGTTAATGCAGTGTTGTAGCCAAGTTACTCCCAGGATATTAAGAGAGACAAGGCGGGTGAGGTAACATCTTTTATTGGACTAACTTCTATTGTGAGACGGACAAACTTTCCAGTTTACACTGGACTCTTCTTCAGGTCTGGGAAATGTATTTGTTAATGATGAACTCTGACACAACACTTTGAAGAAATTTAGGTAGTGCATGCAAAACACATACCTTGTTTATTATTGACAATTATATTTTTAAAGGCTGGAGCAGCTCTTAGATAAGAAAAAAAGGACTGACATGTAAAAAGTAACTCCATTTAAACTCTCACAATTATAAATACCTTTTAAAGGTTAAAAGAGAGCCTTTATCGATTGTCATGAGATCCCAGGACAATTCAGAGCTTTAACTGAAAAGCTTCAAGTGTCAATAAACTACATGACTTTTAAACAGGACAGAAATCTGTTTACAGTCAAGAGATTAATGGTAGATTAAAACTGTGGAGAACATCAGAACACCCAACAATTACTAAATATATCAGTATCTGCATGGTTGATGTGAAAGAGCCTTATACTATATAGTGAAGTTGTTTCACTTTCCAAACGAATGGATTTTAAGCAAACATATTTTTAAATCTTTCAATCAAATACCAAGGCACTATAGCTATACCTTCTCAGATCTCAAGTTATAAGCAAAATGTTTTAGGCTGAGAGATGGAAGAATACTCTGGTTTAGGAAGGTAGTATGGTTCAGCGGACAAAGCATCTGAATAAGAGGCAAGTGACCTGGGTTCCATTCTCAGCATTGCCAGTGGCTCATTCAGGAAATCACTTCAACTCCATGCCTCAGTTTCCCCATTTGTTAAAAAAGGTTTTAATTATACTTACTTTCATCAAGTGTTTTGAGATCTACTTATGAGAACAACCATGTAATGAGTAAATCTGATGACTGCCACAATTTCATAGGATCAACTATTGCCCACCACATCAGAAGAGAAAACTAGGTTTGCCTCAGCAAGTAAGAGGCTATTGAGACTGAAATATCTAGGGGTACAAATACTGGATGCTAGTCTTTCATTCATTGGGGGGAAGGAAGGGGAAATATTTCATATAATACATCAGCCACCATCAGATATTTTCTTATATAAACCTCAAATGGTAACACCTTTTCGTTCAGACCTTATGCAGCAATTGCTGATTAAGGTTCTGAATAATTAAATCAGTTAGCAAAGATGCTGACCATCTTTCTCATCTCTAAAGAAAGCAAAAACCAGGAACATTTTACTGGATGATGCTCAGAGCTTCCTGACAAGACTGGTACTTGTTTATTTTTAAATGTAACTCACTGCTTATGCCGAAGTATGTTAACACATATCATACCCTCATTCAATTATCACAAATGTCAGAAAGTAAATCCTTTGGGAGCAAAAAATAGCCTGTTTTTGTTCTGGATTCTGTAAAAATCCCAATCTGGATGTCTAGTGTGCACATCAAGTGTTTGATTTTAGGAATGCTATATGAATCACTCTCTTTTCTGCCCCCATTAAAAGAACTTCAGCAAATCAGTGGCAATCACAGTAAAACACTATTCTTTTTACCAACGCAATTTTGTCATATTCGATTTGAAAGAGAACCTCTTTTAAGGTACATTACCTATTATCAGCTTGTCTAAGTGGCACAGAAGGAGAATACATTACTTACAATCTCTTCCCTGCCCCCAACTTTCTAAGTTATTTCATTGGAGAAACAGTGTTTTGCAGTTCACAAACATGGTTGTTAACTGCACATTGTTCTGATGACTTTTAACATAAGCATACATACTGAGATGGCAGGTAGAGTCAGTGAACTGACCTGCTGTATCTGAAATGCAGTAGGTTTGGTCCTTCTATACAGTTATCAAAGGCCCCATTTTGCTTCACGTTCTACCTAAATACTCCCTTCCGCAAAAGTTTTCCCAACACCTGTACATGTCTAAATAAAGTTTAAGTTTACACTTAATACAATTCATATATCTCCCATTCTGAAGGTACATACTGAGACTGTTTGTTTGCTTACTCATATCTGTCCTATAGATTTTGCAATCCAATGATGATTCAAGGACAGCATCTCTTACATCTCAACAGTTCTGTTTATACCCAGTAAATGTTGCTTACTTTTGGCTAAGTGAGACATTCTAGGTTGATATGCCTGCAATTATTATACATACTAGCTTTGGTTTAGTATGCATGCTTGTACCCTCTTTCTACTCTTCTTGGGAGACAACAGGGTATTGAAATGTATAATACAGTGCAGCCATTCTCTAAGATCATGTACAATTCTGGGGCCTGCTAACTCTGAGAGAGACTTTATAAAAACTGGCAGTATTTTAACAATGCACAACGGAAAAAAAAACTCTACGATTTTGGGTGTATCAGAGAATATGCAATTTAAAAAGTTCTACCAAAAATATTAAAGTGAGCGCGTTCCTGTAAGTTTATTTTGATTGACTAAATGGGTAGAGGATAATTTAAATCTCTGATATGAAAATTATAGTTTGTTATAAAACTGTCTTCTCTAATAAGCAAGCTTTAAGCACTGTTGAGCTACCTAAAGCTATTTTTCAGGAACACAGTTGTCCTCTGTAAGACACAAGATCATATCAGTTTATTCTACTTGCCCATTTAAAGGGTCCTACAAATAAGCCACCAAAATGATTCTAAAATTTCCCAGAGAACACAAGTAAAGACTGCCCTGCTCCCCAAAATATTATACATAGAAAATGAACTTGAAGAATTAACAGTTAAAAGTAAAAAGTTAAATACAAAGACAGATTAAAGGATTAGCTAAGAAGTACAAGAACTGCTCATGCTATTTGAATAATTAGGAATTTATATTTATGCAATTAGGTTTATTTATATTTTCTCAAATTAACAGTAATAGTAACAGTTTTGTTTCCGAGTAAAAGCTTTAACTAATAAATTGTTCACTTAATGCCCATTGTCAATCTGTGGGCACTGAAAATTACCACATAATTATGCCTACCATAGCACAACTTTCTTTTGGTCCTCACCTTCCAAGGGGCCTGTCTTCCTAGCAACTGAATGTGTGTCTGTTCAGAACCCCCCTCGTTATTAACCCCCCTCGCTGGGGTTTATCAGCGAACAGCGTAATTAATCAGAGCCTATTTTAACGGCACTGTTTTAAGGCAGTCTTAGTAAGACTGCACAGCTAGCTCCCCACAAATAAACATCTGACACACAGAAGCTTTTGCAATTCTCACATTCCTTTTCTTCATTATCAAAAGTTAACGAACTGCCCGCTGAGACACTCCGAAGGATTAACCTAAAACTGCTCTGAAATACGCCAGCATCATGTCATCTGCCCTCCCAAAAGGGTCAAACTCCAGCTGGGAAAGGAGCGTGCCGCTGCAGATCCCCAAGTGATACCAGCAGATAATGGTGCAAAATAGCACCACTCCCTCCCAGCCACAAACCCTTGTTAACAGCTGGACTCAACCCAGCCGCAAGCAGAGCGCGGCTACGGACAGGGAACAAACAGACTTGAGGACACCCGGGGAAAAGGGGAGCGTCTCTCCTCACACATGCAGCATCCCCCACCCCCACCCCACGGCCTCTTCTACCTGCTCCCCGGGGAAGACGCGCCACGCAGGTTGTGTGGTAGGGGGCAATTCCCGCTCTGAGCCCCCGTCACTCCCGCTGAAGCCCAGAGACCCGCCCCGAGAGCGGGCAGGGCAGAGATGCAGCGCGTCCCTCACCAGCTCCCGGGCGATGGAGGCCAGCTGCCCCCTCCGCTGGAAAGTCTGGGGAGGTTTAAGGGCCTGGCTGCCGAGCAGCCGCTCCCGGCGGGAGGGCGGAGGAGCCCGGCTCCCCGCTCCAGGCACTAGGTGGGGGAGGCGGCATGTAGCGCGCGGCTGCTGGCACGGCACCTGCCCGCCTCTCCCCGGGAGCGGCCTGGGTCGGAGCCGGGCCCGAGACACACGATTCCCTGCGGGATCTCAAGATGGCGGCGGCGGAGCCGTGTCCCGGTCACCGGCTCTGGTTCTCCGCTCCGCAGAGAAACCGGGACGGGGCCTTGCCGCCGCCGCGACCCGGGGAAGTCGATACCCACCGCAGAGGCAGCCCGGCCCCGGCCCCGGCCCCGGCCCCCCTGCAGCTCTCGGCCCCGGCCGACTCAGCCCCCACCGCTCATACCTTTGAATTTGAGGTCGGTGGGCGGATCGAGCACCAGGATCTGCTCGTGCTTAGCCAAAGTCCCAGCGGCCGCCATCTCGCTCGCTCGCTGCCGCGGGGGGAGGGAGGAGGAGCCGGTCAGAGGCGCCGCTCGCTCACGCCGGGAAGGGGGAACAGGACTCGCTGGACTCCGGACCTAGCGGCCGCCGCCTCCTTCCCCCCCGTGGCCGCGCGCGCGCGCCCCTCTCCCCTTTCCCTCTAAGAATTGACTCAACCCCCGCCGCGGTCGCGCGCACTGCGATCAAACGCCAACCTCGCCGCGGGCACGAGGGAGGCGATAGCAGTCGCAGAACCCAACCGGCGCATGCGCGCTTTCACCCTTCTGGCTTCTTCCGCCCCCTCGTCCGTTGACAGCTCGCTAGACTTGGCCTTGCGGCCCAGCAGTCACGCGCTGCCTCTGCTGAAGCAGCAGGGGGCGCGTGAGCTGGAAGAGGCAGACGGGGAGCGCTTCGAGAGGAACGAAAGAAGAGCGCATGCGCAACCTATGACGGTGCAGGAAGTGGTGTTCTACGTGGCCAAAGTTCCATCTGAAGACTACAGATCCCAGAATGCAATACTCTGCAGGCGATGGGAGCATTGCATGCTAGGAATAGTAGTCTTCAAGGGTCACATCAGTGCACAAGGGCAGGGTAGTTGAAATTGATTTGTCTTTTATGCGAATAATGCCTAGGAAGAGGGGGAGATTAGTTCTCTGCTGAAGGTAGTGCTGCGTGGAGCAGGTTGAGTGTCTGCCTTAGAAAAAGGTCGGTGCAAAGGAAAATAAGCTCATATTGCTATAGATGTGCAAATTGGAGCTCGGGCTTTTCCATGGCCCAGTGTAGGCTAGTCGGTTCTCATCTAGGCAAAAACTCAACTGTCCTACTGTTAGGGTGTAAAATAATATGGCCTCATTCATATCAAAGAGTGTCCAATAGCTAAAGTTAATAGAGGCAACAGTTTAATTGTAGATAGAAAGCAGGGCAATTCACCCCACTTCTCCTGACTTTAAACATAAAATAAATTCCTAGACAGAAAATGTATTTTCCCTTTCATTCTCACCATTGCCTTCCCCACTCTCCTTTCTAAGGTTTGCATTTTATACCTGTACTTAAAAATAGTACTGTCAGTGGATAACAAGACATAGGATAACATTATTTACTAACAGTGTAGAAGAAAATAAGGCTAAATCAAAAGATTTTTAAAATAATGTGAACAACCATAGTCCACTCAACCCCTCCCAAGCCAGATGAGGACTGTAGTGAATTTATTTACAGTAAAACATTTCAAGTTGTCTCCTGATCAATGTCTATTAAGAGTTTTCCACTTTTTCCCTATATTCTTTCAGTGTATGTTTTTCTCCCTCAGTTCTAGTTACACACAGACTGGTAGGTAAAAATATCTTCTCTGCCATGTTGTTTTATTTTTCTCTTCTTTACATGGATACTTATTCTATAATTTCCTCTTTCCCTTTTATTCTTCTTTGTATTGACTAATCTACCAAAGCTCAATACAACATACTGTAAACTGTCCAGAGGAAATAACTAGCCCTCAAAATTCCAATCAGCTCAGAATTTTTATCATGTCATTCTTGACTGAGGAATACCCTGATGGCCTCCCAATTAGTCAGATTTGTCCCTACTTGCAGAACTTCAAAGGCCTAACTTTCTAAGGACCAAGAGTTGGGGAACAATTGTAAAATTTCAACTGACAGAGACTGTTCCATTCCCACCATTCCATCTTTTCTCCTTTTAAAGAGGTACAAAATAACAATAAATTACACACAATCAAAGTAATAGTAGATTTAGAAGAGATAAATACCTTCCATTTTCAAGTTCTTAGACACAAATCATCAAAACGAAAACACTGAGGGGAAGAAAGGCAAGGATTCTGTCCTACTGCTGTCTCTCCTTAATATGGTTACAGATTTTACACATTTGCAATCATGGTTTCCACCACCAACACCTTGTTATATGTGGCTGCATCTGAGATAGATGTAGTATTTGTTGATGTGTGAATATCTTTTTTTTTTCCTTCCCACCACCATTATGCTAAGAATGAGTGAATGGATTGTGCCTGGGTTGGAGATGTAGCAAAGCAAGCGTAGACGTGTTATGTGATTCTTGTAGGATTCACTTAGTCTTGCAGTAATAGCAAAATTGGTACATAGGTGCAGTATGGATGGATTAATGGAATTATGTAAGAACCTTTACTTGTTAATGTTTTCTCTTTTGTTCAAATACAAAATTCAAATTTCTGGGGTCTTGCTGACCTGCTGTTATTTACTGACTTCTGAAAAATAACGTTATACTTGGGATGCATATGAGTTACAGTGTACTATTTCTGTAATTTACTTGGTTGCTAATGAGATCACAATGTAGTTTTAAGCTGCTTAGCTGTACTGGAAATCAAAGATAAATCTGAAGTCCACACTATTACCCGTAGATTTATAGCATTATTAAATTTTTTAAATTTACCAGTCTACAAAAATGGTTTGTTATACATCCTGGAGGTTTTTTCAACCACTATGTATTTATTTTTATAATAGGGGCACTACATAAACATATAACATAATTCTAAAATTCAACTGACAAAAAAACAAACAAACAAAAAATATACACCTGGGAAATAATCAGTAAGATAACAGTTAAAGGGGTTCTGTCATATAGCATGGGCCTCAAATTCAATGTACCTGAATATTTCTAATATTTGAGACCTCTTCCTGCTCTCATTGAAGACTAAAGTAGTTCTTTCATTGACTTCATTTGGGCCCCCTTCTTAATCCATTAGTTTGATGCTAATTTTTGGTTAAGTATGAAAGAGATTTTCATGAAGAAATCAGGCAATAACATTTTTGTTGCTTCCATCTACTGATTCTAAAGCAATAGTTAATGAATCAACCCTATTCCACTAACCCTACGTCAATTTCGACTGTGCTTGAAATCCATTAGAAAGCCAGGAATACATCCATGTTTGTCAAATGAAAAAGGAGAAAGTTGTTGAGGTAATACATTGTTAGCCAAATGTTCAGAAAATGACGCTTACATTGCACATGCTTTATGGATGGAGATAGACAATTGACTATTGAGTATGTAATCTACTAGCTGTGCACCACTTCCCTATACCGGATGGATTATCAGATCACATTAAATATTTATCAGTAGCCACAAAGAAGATCTAAATCAGGGATCGGCACGCTGGGCCGGGTCAGTTTGTTTACCTGCTGCGTCCACAGGTTCAGCCGATCACGGCTCCCAGTGGCCGCAGTTGGCCGTCCCAGGCAATGGGGGCTGCGGGAAGCAGCATGGGCCGAAAGATGTGCTGGAGGTCAAGAGGCAGGAATCAGAGTCAGGCTGGAGTTGGAGAGTGGACATCAGAGGAAGAAATCAGACTCAGAGACAGGCTGGAGCCAGAGATCAGGAGCCAAGGCAGGCCAAAGTCTGTGTGGTTTCTCAGACAACTTTCTGGGCCAACTCGTGGGGTTAATTCAGGCACTTGACCAATCAGAGGACCTTAGGGTACTGTCACTCTGGGTCTCTTGGGCAATACATCCTGCTGAGCCTACTCTCCATAGTGTTCCCTGGCTATACCTCTGCATGACCTCCCAGTGTCACTGTGGGAACAATGACAGCAGGTTTATATAATTTTTGGTGGTGTCCAGAATGGGTCCAAGTCTCACCTCCCTGCCCCGCCCCCCCACACGTGCCTTCTAAGCCGATATATATTTTTTAAAATAATGTAAAAATGGACTGGAAACAGTAAGCATTTAACAGTTTCCCTATATTGCACAATGTGGGGTGGGGTGGAGTAGGGGGATGAGGGCTCTGGCTAGGGGTGCGGCTTCTGTGGTGGGGATGGGGATGAGGGGTTTGGGTGTGGGAGGGGCTCAGGGCTAGGGCAGAGGGTTGGGGTGTGGGCTGAAGCAGTCCCTGGGCTCTTACAACTAGGGAGTGAGGAATGAGGTGTGGGAATGTGCAATAGGGCTGTCAACTGCATGAGTATTACACAAGATTTATGATACTTGGCACTCTGCACAGTGCTCCAAGGAGAACATGCTAAATAGGTGAAGAAATAGCCATGCACTGTAGCCAGTTCAAGTAATAATGAGACAAGCAAACCAGTATCAAAATAACTCTGTTGGTAACTGAGTCTTTACTAGCTTTTTTCTTAAAATGTCTCCCTTTATTACTACTGGTTTAGTTCCACTACGATTGTAGCAATGGTGGCTAACAGTATTTTAACCACCATGTCAAGCTCTGAGTAGTGTTAGATAGAAGAGTTAAAATTACTGGTAGTTGCTTTGTCAGGAAGTTTTAGGGAAAGAAGTGTAAGTTGGACACAGCCTAAAGGGTGACCAGATGGAAGCTCTCAGATCAAACAGATAGTTTGGATCAACTTCTGAAGACCTTTATAAATTAAGAGGAGCAACTTGAGGTTAATGCTGAATCTGAGGACAGCTAGCATAACAGAGCTAAAACTGGAGTTCGGTTCCCACTCTTTTAATCTGCGCAGAGACAAGCAGTTTGCTAGACTAGACTCCAGCCAAACCTTTATATTTCTAACAATGAATAAAAGCAGGATTATAGAGCAACCAAAAGACAAAGTAAAATAAGTAGGTGATTGTAGCTGGTATCCAGATCAGACAAACAGTCCTAAAGCATGGTTCTAGTCTGAGAAGAGACTCTGTAAAAATTGTATTGTTGGGTTCCATATTAATTGCATCTCTATTATTTATTAATCATTCTCATTATTGTTTTTTCTTGTATTATTGTAGTGCCTAGAAGCCCCAGTCATGGACAAGGACTCTGCAATGCCAGATGCTGTCTAAATATATAATTTTCATAACAAATTTGATATATTAACAAATAAAACTATGTTTTTTTTAAGTGGCAGCCTTGAAGACTCACACTGGGATCTGGAAGTCATGCTTCAGATTTTCTTCTTTGACATCTAGTAATCTGTAATGCTCATTCTGCCCTTGGTTTCACCTGTGCATTGGGTCACATTCATATGTAGTTAGTGCAGCTTAGTTTGATTGTCGTCAGATTATGTCCACAGTCCTCCTTAGTTCTCAAAGGGGTTGCACAGGTGCAACTAAGTATCTGCGGTGAGCCTACACATTCCCAAGGGTCTCAGCCACATCATGTTAAAATCAACGAGTCTTTCATTGACTTCAATGAGCATTGGATCAGGCCTCAGTTGAATGCGTAATATGGAGCGGCGGTTGGAATTCAGTTACGAGTTCTGTTGATTGTATTTGAGAATGAGTGGAATCACAACCTTTCTCCCAAAAGTGTGTGGGCTCTGCGTACTTACAGGAGAGGACAAACAAAAAAAGTAAAGACCCCTTATTTTTGTCACTAAATTAAGCAGAGCTGTGACCTAATATATATGGAGAACAGATCCATTGAGTAAAACATACCATTAATAAAGCAACTTCTTGTGACGTTACACCCATAATGCTTTGTGGGAATATGCTTATGAATGTATATATGACATAACTAGAATATGTTTTATGCTACATATGCCATGTAACGTATCTCTGTAAAGATGATGATCTACTGAATATATTTATCCTATTTGCATGCATATATCATTTTTGTATTTGAAGTTATGAATATTGGCTATGTACTTGTTTAATTTTAAGTAGCCTCAGTGAAGCAGTTGGTCAGCTTCCTGAGAAAAGACTATTCTCAGTAAGTGCCCAATCAAGAAACACTCAAGCCAACAATGAACTTGGAGATGCCAATTCACATCCGAACTTTCCCAGGAATGTGGCCTGGCTGGTAAGGAACACATGCATGGACATGTGACTTGCCCATGTGATTCCAAAACTCCATTTTGTAGCTGGATTCTACACAGGGGGTGGGAGGAGTGTCCACCCACAAAAGGATGTCTGTTTAACCCCCTGGGAGACCCCTCCATTTTGTCTTCAGCTGACTCAAGAGATAGCCTCTCCACCCACAAAGGATACCTGAAAGAAGCTGGAACAAAGGGCAGTAACCATGGGGGTGTGAGTGATTGCTGGACCCAGACTAGAAGGAGGCTAATCTGTAAAAGAAGCTTACTGGAACATCTCTGAGGGTGAGATTTCATCTGCAATCACTTTCTTACTGTATTAGGCATAGGCTTGCGTGTTTTATTTTATTTTGCTTAGTAATTCACCTTGTTCTGTCTGTTATCACTTGGAACCACTTAAATCCTACTTTTTATATTTAATAAAAACCACTTTTTACGTATTAATTAACCCAGAGTATGTATTAATACCTGGGGGGACAAACAGCTGTGCACAGGGCTGGCTTTAGGCCGATTCAGCCGATTCCCGGGAATCAGGCCCCGTGCCTAAGAGGGCCCCGCGCCTTAGGCGCCTTTTAAATTTTTTTTACTTACGCTGGCTGAGGTCTGCTCCGGGGTCTTCCATGGCCATGCTTCCCTGACCAAAGTGCCGCCAGGAGCGCGGCTGCCCCACAGCCCCGCTCTCCCGGCTGGAGCCCTGGCTGGAGCGCAGCAACCCCCGCAGCCCCACTCTCCCGACTGGAGCCCTGGCTGGAGCGCAGCAACCCCCACAGCCCCGTTCTCCCAGCTGGAGCCCTGGCCGGAGCGCAGCAACCCCCACAGCCCCGCTCTCCCGGCTGGAGCTCTGGCCAGAGCGCAGCAAGCCCCGCAGCCCCGCAGCCCCGGCTGGAGCCCTGGCCAGAGCGCGGCAAGCTGCCCTGCTCTCCCAGCTGGAGCCCTGGCTGGAGCGCGGCAAGCCCCGCAGCCCCGGCTGGAGCCCCGGGCGGACGCCGCAAGCTGCCCCGCAGCCCCGCTGGCCTCGGCTTGGAAGCCCGGCTGGAGCTCCGGCCTTTAAATAGCCCCAAGCCCTGGGATAGCTGGGGGCTCAGGGGCTATTAAGCCGGGGCTCCAGCTGCGTCTGCCACCTCGTCCTTTAAATAGCCGCCGGGAGCCCCCGCCCCCATCTATTGCTCCATGGCTTCCACGGCTATTTTAAAGTCCCAGGGGCCGGGTAAGAAGCAGGGGAGCCTTGGGCCCTTTAAAAACCCCAGAGCCCGGGATAGCGGAGGCTTGGGGACTATTTAAAGGGCCGGGTATCAGCTGCCCTGCTCACGCGCCTGCCACAGCAGCCTCCCCCACCAGCAGCCAGCTCTGCACCCCGTGCCACACCAGCCCCTGCCAAACTCCCTGCCCTGTCTCCAGCCACCCCTGCACACACCCCTGTGGCCCTGCCCAAACCAGCCAGCCCGCCCACCACCGTGCCGCACCAGCCCTGCACACCTGCGCCACATCCAGCCCCAAACCCCTGCCCCGTCTCGCAACTGCTCCTCTCCTGCCTGAAGCCAGCCAGTCTCCGCACTCCTTTGTCTCCAGCCTCCCAACCCTGCTGCATCCCCTGCAAGCCAGCCTGAAGCCAGCCCACCCACATACCCCTGTCTCCAGCAGCCCTGCAACCCCTTGCCCTGCCTGCAGCCAGACCCAACCAGTCCAGTCCCTGCCTGCCTCCAACCAGCCCCATGTCCACTGCGCCCTGCTGTTCCCAGGGCAGTAACCCTGCACCACCTGCTTCAATGAGGGGCAGGAGCAGCTGGGACCCACACTATCACACCTGCAGGAGTGGCAGGCCCCACATGTGAAATGGCAGTCATTAATACCAATCAACAGCATATATATTGCAATGTCATAATATATAATTGTATTTATATAGTTATGGAAGTAAATAATACATGAGAAATGAAAGGCTTTTTTTTTAACACTTTCTTTTTTTTTTTTAGTCATCCCTGCCAGGGCCCCACCAAAAATGTTCGAATTGGGCCCCGCACTTCCTAAAGCCGGCTCTGGCTGTTCATACCTCTATCAGTGTTATAGAGGGTGAACAATTTATGAGTTTATCCTGTAAAAGCTTTATACAGGGGAAAATGGATTTATTTGGGGTTTGGACCCCATTGGGAGCTGGGCATCTGAGTGTTGGAGACAGGAACTCTTCTTAAGCTGTTTTCAGTTAAGCCTGCAGCTGTTGGTGGATGTGGTTCAGACCTGGGTCTGGGTTTGCAGCAGACTAGTGGGTCTGGCTCAAACCAGGCAGGGCACTGAAGTCCTAAGCTGCCAGGGGAAACAGGCTCAAAGGTAGTCTCAGCACATCAGTTGGCAGTCCCAAAGGGGTTTCTGTGATCCAACCAGTCACACTTCTCACACCACTTTATGCTGTAGGAAAATTGTGGAAAGCCAGGCCCTGGCGCCACTTAGACAAACAAATGGCACAGAGGTAGCAGAATGCATAGAGAGAATTTTAAAATAAATATGTATTATCAGCATATGAATGAAATATTAGTCTATGCTGACAGATCAACTGTTGGCTAAATAACTACTGATCAAGGAAGACCAGTTTCATCCAAGTTTTATATCAACTAATTTAATGATTTTATGAAAAACTGAGTTGTCAATTGTATCAATAACAGTTACGATATCTATGAGCCCCAATCCTGCCAACTCTTATGTGCATGTTTAATTGTACACGTGAGTAGTCCCATTGAAGCCAGTAGGAATAGTCACATGCATTAAGCTAAACATGCATATTTGCAGGATCAGAGCCTAAAAAGGCATCTCTGCTATTACCATACTCTCAATAATATTGTAAGCAGTCACTGGCAAGTCTGTCGCTGTTGTTGTGACACTCTATACCTTGGGGGGAGTGCCCTGTAGCCCCCATATTCCTCATCTATATATAATTGTGATATTGAACATAAAGCAGGCCAGGGGACTGAACTAGATGACCTCTCGAGGTCCCTTCCAGTTCTATGATTCTATGTGCAGTATCAGGGGAAAGGTTATGCTCTGCTGAAACCCACTGTTCCATCTAAATATGTATTCATTAACGTATATGATGTTATGATAATATGTAGTATGGTTGTCACTAAAATATGCTGTGAGTTGGGGAATCACCTAGATATTAGATCTCCAGAGACAAGGACAAGGATGGGGCGTCAAACAACTATCATCAGCCATTGTCCTGCAAGGGAGTTACAATTCAATGACTCACTTGCACAAGTCCACACCAGGGGAATTGCTCAACCTTGCCTGGCGACTCAGCAGTGCCCCCCAGACATGCCTGGCCTTATGTTCTCCAAGCACATGGACTAAGGGTATAAAACAGACAGTGTGGCCCCATGTTTGGCCTTTTCTCATCACCCCCATGTATGCTACAAGCAAGAAGAATGCTCAGAAGACTGTAGACTCCAGCAAAGGAGACTGGCCCAAGTTTAAGAGACAAACCTATATATTAAGGACTGTAAGATCTAGTGGGGTGAGAACATTGCTTGAGCTAAATACTGCCTAGTGTGATAAGGGTTAAGGTTTAGACTGCATGCTTATATTTTATTTTGGTAACCACTCTGAATTTTTGCCTCTCACTTATAATCACTTAAAATCTATCTTTTGTCATTAATAAACTTGTTTTACTGTTTATCTTTACCAGTGAGTTTGCCTGATATGCTTGATAAATCTCCTCATGTTTGCAAAGGCTGGTGTATATCCACTTTCCATTGATGAAGTGGTGAACCAATTATTAGACTTGCATTGCTCAAGAAAGGGTTTTGAGCAGTGCAAGGTGGCATATTCCTGAGGTACAAACCTGGGTGTTGGGGGGATTTGGCTGGTGCCTTACCCTTTGTAATTCATGAGTGGCTCTGGGAGCATTCATGCAATCTAGCTGGCTGTGGGGCTCCACATGCGGTTGTGCTGAGCGATAGCACCTGGAGGGGTTTGCTGCTTGTCGCTAGCAAGGCATTTTGAGAGACAGCCCAGGCTGGAGAGTTAAGAGGGCACAGTGGCCCCACAGCCCCAGGTTGCACCCCAAGAGATCCCATCACAATTATGCTGTGGTAAAAAACAGACAAGCATTCAGAAAGGCTGGTTCTAGACAGGGGCAGGAGGAGTTGTTGGCCAATATTACTAATTTACTAGAAATGGAACATTACAGGTACTGGCTTTGCTTTTAATTTAAAATTCAGTCAATACACTGTGGGCCAAAGACAAGGTTTCTGTAATTTTCCCAGTTTGGTTTGTTGCAAATGTGTTCCATGTTTGCATTTAACTAGTCATAGACTAGGCTTATAGGCCTTGCATTTTTACCTGAGAGATGATTTATGAAATATTCATTCCTTTGGCAGTCAGGAAAAAAACCTGTATAGTTCTATTGATGGAATCTTTGACAACCTTGGGTTTAAATATTTATAGAGCTACTGTGCAAGTGATACCAATGAGAACCTGTTAGGTTGCAACATGCAATTGATACATTGTGCATAAGCGAGGACTAGCATATTCTTCCTTGAGACTTTGTTGTGATGCGTTGCAGAGTCACAGAAAAAAAATATATTCCATAAGAGTTATCTCTTTGTGGCCAAGCATTAGGAATGTGCACAAAGCTTTGGTACAGTTCTTCAGGATAAACAACAAGGAGTCCTTGTGGCACCACAGAGACTAACAAATTTATTTGGGCATAAGTTTTTGTGGGCTAAAACCCACTTCATCAGATGCAAGTGGGTTTTAGCCCACGAAAGCTTATGCTCAAATAAATTTGGTAGTCTCTAAGGTGCCACAAGAACTCCTCGTTGTTTTTGCTGATACAGACTAACATGGCTACCACTCTGAAACTTATTCAGGATGGCAGCCATAAACGCTGCTTCTCAGTCTACAACCATTAGTTCCCTTCATGCTCCCCTTAAACCCTTATAATCTTCACTCCTATACACTGACTTAGTTTACTCAACATACAGTGATATACGCTCCATTGTTTCTAAGCCTACATACCTATTACACTTTTTAAAAAAGTTGAAAGATCGTTATTAAGGTTGCAAAGCAAGCACTCATAAACTAGGAAATGCCAGAATTAAGATTGCTAAAACAGAGTCCCATTATTCCATTTTTTCAGACTCACTATTTAGAATAGAGCCCATACTTCAGGAGACTTTTCTCCAAAATTCCTAGCTCATGATTTCAGAAGGTGGGAGTAATAGTTAGCAATTCAGTGACACGGGATATGACACATCTTCAGGTTTTTTTCCTTTAAGTTTGTCTCCAATGAGAAATTATATTTTAACTCTCTTAGGTTCATCTTCCAGAGGGAAAATTTAGCTGGATGGAGGTTTCTGCATGTTTCATGTGGGCCACTGATTCAAATAGTTTTAATAGGGTTCAGTAACCTCTATTTCCCTCCTATTGGTGTGAGGTGTAGGCCTTGCCAGTGTATAATTCATGAGACTTTTGTTCCGTTGAAATCTGACTGGGGAGCATATTAAATGAAATGCCTCTTACATTCAAGGAGTGGCTCACTTGAGTGGATCACCATAATGTAACCTTCAGCGTCCCCAACTCTTTATTTGGACAGTGGTAAATCAAGTGGACTGAACCCAAGATAAAGAGCCATGAGTTTAAAACATTAAGAAAACATGAGCTTTTATGCTCTTAAAGTGTAATTGTCTTGGTCCCACATGTCCCCTTAATGGGATTTGAGTAGTTAGTGAAATCCAATCAATCACTCCATTTTGCTATCAGCAGATACTAGATAGCCATATAAGGAAACTAAATTTTTCTACAGTTGCTTTACTGGGAGGCTTGGACCATCATAAGGCACCCATGAAACCCACCCTACTTACAGGGCCTGCCAGTACAGCCCCAAAAGTGGCCAGTGCTGTCTGAAGGGATTGGGGATGGGATGCGCCAGTTCAACACAGCCATGTGCAAATTCCACCAGCAAGTCCCTAGTGGATCCTGACCACCAGCTAAAACTGCCCTTCTCTGACAGAAGCATTGGAGTATGGCAGTTCAAGTACTCTCACTCTCCCAAGTAGATACACATGGGGATACAGCTACCCTGGTTAGCGTCATAGAGTTTAAGACCAGAAGGGATCACCAGATCATCTAGCCTGACCTTCTGCATATCACTGGTCACCAGTTCTGCCCAGCACCCGCGCACTAAATCCAATGAGCAGTGGTTGCCATTTACACCCACTGTTGAATCAAATATTCCCTCTCTTCATCAGGCCATGGGGACAGAGCTATGGGGGATAGAAGATATACGGTCAAATTCTTGATTCCAGGTTTCAGAGTGGTAGCCATGTTAGTTTGTATCAGCAAAAAGAACGAGGAGTACTTGTGGCACTTTAGAGACTAACAAATTTATTTGAGCATAAGCTTTAGTGGGCTAAAACCCACTTCATCGGATGCATGCAGTGGAAGATACAGTAGGAAAATATATATACACAGAGAACATGAAAAAATGGATGTTGCCATACCAACTGTAATGAGGGTAATAAATTAAGGTGGGCTATTATCAGCAGAAGAAAAAAACTTTTGTAGTGATAAACACCTAATGGCTCACCATAATTAATTACTGTAATTAAGTGGTATGGCAACATCCATTTTTTCATGTTCTCTGTGTATATATATCTTCCTACTGTATCTTCCACTACATGCATCCGGTGAAATGGGTTTTAGCCCACAAAAGCTTATGCTCAAATAAATGTGTTAGTCTCTAAAGTGCCACAAGTACTTCTTTGTTCTTTTTATTCTTGATTCCAATTTCTTAACTGAAATCAGGAGGCACAGAGATCAAGAAAGAAATTATATAAAAATAAACCGGCAGTCTTGTAGATCAGAATCTTGCCTTTAAAAGTCTACATTAGAGGGAGACTTAATTAACCAGCATAAAAGGAAGGAGGAAAGGAAAACCTAATAGGCCAAATTGTCCTGTCTGCTATGGCTACTTTGTGGCTCAGCTAGCAGATGGAGTAGTCCCCTTGCAGAGGCATAAGAAGGAACGAGTTTGCTAGAGTAACTCCACTATGCCTGATCCTTCACTGGTATTGTAAGCCAGTCTCTGCTGCTGCTCTAATGTCTGCTACTGGGCTGGTAAGGCTCAAGGAGCCAGAACTTGCTGCTGCTGCTACTCTCCACAGCTTGGAGAAGGGCCAGATTTAGGAGCAGGTGACCCAGGCAACCACCTGGCATGTCAAGCTTGGGGTGTGCAGGGCTTGGGGTGCTATTCTTGTTGTTAGCAACAAAAGGGAGAATAGAATGTTTGAAGTAAAATGTTTCAGGTATTCCGTATCTGGATTCATTTTTTACTGACCTATTAGAATGTTTTGGACCATTGTAGAATCTTGAGGAACGTTCCAGACTTTCTGAGATCTACATTTTCCTCTAACTTCCAAGAGTGCAGTGTCAGCCACACCCTTGCGGGTATATAAGGGGCAGGACGTGACCAGTCAGTCAGTGAGATACCAGAACGAACTGAATTGAAATGACGGTCCAGCTATGATATCGTGAATCTTGTTTTAGTGTACAATTGCGAAAGTGCATTTGTGTTTTACAACTTGAAGAGTATAAGTAGCAACTAACAAAGGACATATTTAATGATATGCCAGAGATATCTATCAAACCCCTATCTACGCAACAATATAAAAGAAATACTGTTACTTCTTTTGCCATGCTTACCAAATAATGTTTGATGACTTTCTAAGACTGCGGAACATAGACTTTTGAGCTCACTAATACTGTGATCCCAGCAATTACAGACTGGTAAGTTTAATGTCAGTACCAGGCAAATTAGTTGAAACAATAGTAAAGAATAAAATTGACACATAGAAGAACATAAATTGTTGGGCAAAAGTCAACATGGTTTCTGTAAAGGGAAATCATGTTTTACTAATCTGTTAGAGTTCTTTGAAGGGGTCAATAAACATGTGGACAAGGGGGATCCAGTGGACATAGTGTACTTAGATTTCCAGAAAGC
>NC_133770.1:209149222-209180981 GCF_003597395.2 Chelonoidis abingdonii
GGAAGATCGAATGAATAACGTCTGGTCTTATCGACCATTCATGACAGAGGAAGGATCTGCTCAGCTGATCCGCCAGAGTGTTCCGAACCCCTGGGAGAAAGGACACTACCAGGTCTATCAAGTGGGCTATGCAGAAGTCTCAGAGTCGAGTGGTCTCTTGACACAGGGGAGAAGAGCGAGTCCCTCCCTGTTTGTTGATATAATACATGGCCGTTGTGTTGTCTGTAAACACTGAGACACAACGGCCGTGAAGATGGTGCTGGAACGCGTGGCACGCGAGGCGGACTGCTCTCAGCTCTCGGACTTTTATGTGGAGCATCAGCTCCTGTGACGAACAAAGGCGCTGGGTACGAAGGTGACCTAGGTGAGCCCCCAACCGAGAGATGATGCATCTGTTGTCAGGAACAGCGAGGGCTGTGGTGGATGGAATGGTAGCCCTGCACACATCAGGGAGGGAGTTAGCCACCAGTCGAGGGAGCGTAAGGTGCTCAGGGGAACTGTCACCAGAATGTCTTTTGGGTCGCTGCCCGGACGGTAGACTGAATTGAGCCACATTTGAAGGGGCCAGAGGCGGAGCCTGGCATATTTGGTCACATAAGTACATGCAGCCATGTGGCCCAGTAGGCCGAGACACGTGTGAGCCAAGGTGGTTGGGGAGGTCTGCAGACCTCGAATGATCGTTGTAATCGCCTGGAAACGTGGCTGAGGGAGGTAGGCCCTGGCTTGAGTGGAGTCCAGGGTTGCCCCTATGAAGTCCAGCCTTTGTGTGGGGACCAGAGTGGACTTTTCTGCATTGAGGAGCAGCCCCGACTGGGAGAATAGGTCCGTGATTATGTCCACATGCTGTTGGACCTGAGTCTCGGAGGTTCCTTTGATGAGCCAGTTGTCCAGATACGGGAATACATGTATCTGCTGCCGGCGGAGATCGGCGACGTCGACGGCCATGCACTTCATAAACACCCTTGGGGCCGTGGAGAGGCCAAAGGGGAGGACAGTGAATTGGAAGTGCTGGTGATTGGCCACAAAGCGAAGATACCTCCTGTGCGGAGGGAAAATGGCGATGTGGAAGTATGCGTCCTTCATGTCGAGGGCTGCATACCAGTCTCCAGGATCCAAGGACGGGATAATAGTCCCCTGGGAGACCATGCGGAACCTCAACTTGACCATAAACTTGTTGAGGCCTTGCAGGTCTAGGATAGGCCTGAGGCCTCCCTTGGACTTGGGGATCAGAAAGTAGTGGGAGTAAAACCCTTTTCCCTTCTCGTCTGGCGGTACCTCCTCTATTGCTCCTGTGGCGAGGAGAAACTGCACCTCTTGTACGAGGACTTGCTCGTGAGAGGGGTCCCTGAAGAGGGACTGGGTAGTGGGGTGGGAAGGCGGGGATGAAACAAATTGGAGGTGGTATCCTTGTTTCACCGTGCGTAGAACCCAGATATCTGAGGTCAATTGGGACCACGCCAGGAGGAAGTAGGAGAAGGGAGGAGAAGGATCCTGTCCTGAAACTGGTACGCCGTCCTCGTGCGCACCTTCAAAAGGTAGACTTAGGCCCCGTAGGTGCTCTTGGGGGCCCATGGTTTTGACCCCCTTGGGCCCCAGACTGGCATCTACGGCCACCCCGCCCACGCCTTCTACTGAAGTCTTGCCTGTGCCGGAGCACAAAGTACGGGCGGTGGGGTTGAGGCCGGAAGGGTCTGCGTTGGGTCACGGGGGTATGCATGCCCAACGAGCTCATGATGACCCTGTTGTCTTTTAAACTCTGCAACCTGGGATCGGTCTTCTCAGAGAACAAACCCTTGCCATCAAAGGGTAAGTCCTGGATGGTGTTTTGGAGCGCGGGTGGCAGGTTGGAGACTTGGAGCCAGGAGATACGCCTCATGGTGATACCTGAGGCCAGAGTTCTGGCTGCTGAGTCGGCTGCATCGAGAGAAGCCTGGAGAGAGGTTCTAGCCACCTTCTTCCCTTCTTCAAGGAATGCGGCAAATTCTTGGCGTGAGTCTGGGGGTAGTAGTTCTGTGAGTCTACTCACCTCCGCCCAGGTGTTGTAGCTATAATGGCTCAGGAGAGCCTGCTGATTGGCCACCCGGAGATGCAGGGCACCTGCCGAATATACCTTGTGGCCCAGTAGGTCCATCCGCCTAGCCTCCTTAGATTTGGGGGCTGGTGCCTGTTGGCCATGGCGTTCCCTTTCGTTGACCGATTGGACAACTAATGAGGAGGGAGGAGGATGGACATATAGGTATTCGTACCCCCGAGAGGGTACCATGTATTTCCTCTCGACTCCCTTTGCCGTAGGGGGAATGGAGGCTCGGGACTGCCATAAGGTGTCAGCAGTGGCCTGGATGGTCTTAATGAAAGGCAGAGCCACCCTAGTGGGGGCATCCACCGACAGGATGCTCACAATGGGGTCCTCGACCTCTGGGACTTCCTCTACTGGGAGATTGATGTTGAGTGCCACCCTCCTAAGGAGGTCCTGATGGGCTCTGAGGTCTATCGGCGGGGGCCCTGATGATGAGGTCCCTGCCACCATCTCATCTGGAGAGGAAGAGGATGCCACTCCGGGGATGAGAGGGTCCTGAATGGCCTCTTGCTCATGAGTCGGTTCCTGCTCTAGTGGTACCGGGGAGCCTGGCGGATGGATCATCTGCTCCTCTGTCCCAGCTGGAGGAGGACGGCTAATGGTGGCCTCTGGCACCCGATGCTCTGAGGGAGCAGAGGGGGTCTGGGCCAATGGAGCACCTTGGGCCTGATGGTACGCCCAGGGTGTCCAAAAGGACCACTGTTGAGGTCCCGTGTCCTGAGATCGGAACTCCTGGAAGACCCCGGTAGGCACCTCCGTATCACGGTCCTGGTCGTAGTAACTGTCCGCGTGGGAGGACACCGACGTCTGCCTGGATGGCCATGGAGGAGCAGAGAAACCTTGGGCTGAGGTTCTGACAGACCTCGCTCCCCTCTTTAGCGGGGACCAGTGCCGGTATTCAGAACGGTACCGTGATCGAGACCGGGACCTGTGACCATACCGGTGCCGGGAGGTCGACCGGGATCTCGAGTGGCGTGAGCAGCTCCGAGAGGTGCAGTGCCTGGATCAGTGCCGGGAACTAGAGCAGTGCCGCGAATAGTGAGGTGGAGAGCGTGAGTCCGACTGGTGCCGCGAGTCTGACTGGTGCTGTGTAGGGGAACGGTGCCGGAACTGCGAGCGGCGTCGAGAGCGGGAGCATCGTCTCGACCGGGAGTGCCTGTGGGACCGCGATCTTGAGAAGTGCCGGTCCGCTGAGCCAACAGATGGTGGTCTGGTCAGGGTCATCTTGCCCAGAGATTGGATTACCCGCACCGGTGGTGCCAGGGGTAGGGGCAGTGCTGTATCCATTAGGGCAATTAAGTCTCTTGCCACTGAAAACGCCTCTGATGTGGATGGCATGGTGAGCTCTACCGCGGTACGCGCCAGGGAGCTATCAGGCACCAGACTTGACGGCCCTTGCGGGACCAGAATCGACGGTGCCGATTTCGTCGGTGCCACGGCAGGTATCAGCGCCGGGCGATCCGATCTGGGCGCACTCTCTGGCTGCGGCGTGGGCGTTGCCAAAGCAGCAGGAGTCTTAACCTTCTTCGACCTCGGGGAGAGGGAGCGACGTGGAGTCAACTTCGGTGCTGGTGGCGGCCACTGCCGAGAGTCTTTAGGTGTACCGGTGCGATCCGATGCCGTGGGGGTGCCTCTGCTCACCGACTGACCGGCACTCGGTGCCGAAGGTGGCGGTGTCAAGGCTGCCTCCATGAGGAGCTGTTTCAGTCTGATGTCCCGCTCCTTTTTAGTTCGTGGCTTGAAAGCCTTGCAAATCGAGCACTTAGCAGTTAAGTGCGATTCCCCGAGGCATTTCAAACAGGAGTCGTGTGGGTCTCCTGTTGGCATCGGCCTGTGACAGGCCGAGCACGGTTTGAAACCCGGTGAGCCGGGCATGAGCTCCCAGCACAGGTGCGGGGAACGGCTACTCCCGAACCCCACTAACTAGTAATACCTAACTATACTATTAATAAGAACTTACAACTAAATCTATCTATCTATATATATCTTACAGAATAACAAACTAATGTGTACATAACATGAGAAACTACGAGTAGCTAGGGAAGGTGAGGTCAGCTAAGCCGCACTCCACTGTTCCAATGACCGACACGGGCAGTAGAAGGACTGAAGGGTGGCGGGTCGGCTTTGGGGTATATATCGGGTGCCATAGCGGCGTCACTCCAGGGGCGCCCAGCCGACCCACGAAGTGTTGCTAGGGTAAAAAGTTTTTCCGATGAACTTGCACGCGGCGTGCACACACTAACTGGAATGGATATGAGCAATCACTCGAAGAAAAACTTCAAAAAGATCTCACAAAACTAAGTGATTGGCAAAAAATGCAAGTGAATTTATGTGGATAAATGTAAAGTAATGCACATTGGAAAAATAACCCCAACTATACATACAATATGATGGGGCTAATTTAGCTACAGCTAATCAGAAAGAGATCTGATTCATCATGGAGTAGTCCTTGAAGACGTCCATGCAGTGTGCAGAGGCGGTCAAAAAGCAAATGGGATGTTAGGAATCATTAAAAAAGAGAGAGAAAGAATAAGACGGAGAATATCTTATGCCCATTATATATTCATGTTAACCCACCTCTTGAACAGATGTGGTTTCCCATCTTCAAAAAGATATACTGCTTAGAAAAGGTTCAGAGAGGCACTAAAATGTATAGGATTTGGAACAGGTCCATATGTGGAGATAAGAAGCTAGGGCTTTTCAGCTTGAAAGAGAGGACTAAGGGGGGATGTGATAGAGGTATAATAAATCATGAATGGTGTGGAGAAAGTGGATAAGGAAGTTATTTACTTGTCCCATAATATAGAATAGGGCCACCAAATGAAATTAATAGGCACAGGTTTAAAACAAATAAAGGGAGTTCTTCTTCACACAGTGCAGTCAACTGTGGAACTCCTTGCCTGAAGAGGTAAGGACTATAACAAGATTTAAAGAGAACTAGATAAATTCATGGAGGTTAAGCCCATTAATGGCTATTAACCGAGGGTAAGGAATGTGTCCTAGCCTCTGTTTGTTTGTCAGCAGGTGGTGATGGACGGCAGGAGAGAGATCACTTGATCATTACCTGTTAGGTTCACTCCCTCTGGGATACCTGCCATTGGTCACTGTTGGTAGACAGGGTACTGGGCTGGATGGACCTTTGGTATGACCCAGTATGGCTGTTCTTATGTTCTGTCTGTTTCCCCCCATAGAAAATAAAAGATGCCCCCAAAGAAGCCTTCAAGAGCCCAGTATAAAAAGCACTATTTAATACTGGTCCACCCAATATTGGTGCACAGTTCAATTTCTTGGTGTTAGTACACTTCAGTTATTCTTAAAATTAAAAAGTTTCCATAAGCTGAGAGGAAATATTTTTTTGTTATTTACTTATATATGGCATGAATAAATACAGATTTACAGATTCTACTGCGCAAATTTATAGTCTTATTTGACAGGGATAAATCATGCATGCAAATTGTGCATCAAAGTCATGAAATGGGCTAAAAATGCAACAAAAAAGAAGGTATTCAAACATTTGTCAAATGGAGGGGGGGACATCAAAGATTCTCCTCTCCTGGGGGGTCAGTTGGTTCTAGGGCCAGCCCCAGCCTTGGACATAGTTGAGAATCAGGACCAAGGGAGTTGTGCCATACCGCCAGGTATCCTAGCACTGCTCTGAACACCTCTGGATCTGGCCCCTTAGACTTACTAGTAACTGGATCAGTTTCTGGGCAAAATAGTCATGGTAATAAACATTTTGATAAAAATGTGCCTGTTTTAAATGTTCTAAAAGTTCCATAAATGGCAAAATTTGGGAGAATTTAAAAAAAAGTGACACATTTTCATATAGCACATTTTCTATTATGTGAATGTTTGTGAAATAAAAAAAGCCACTTTTGCGTAAATAATGCTTTTCACTTACTTAGCACTTTTACGGCCAGGATTTAATTATGCCTCATAGTACCATGTTGGAGGTGAGAAGAGCTCCAGCGTAATGCAGGTTGAATTTGGAAATCTTTGCTTCCTGAAATGGCCTAAATACGTGTTTCCTCTTGTGTGCTCTGGCAAGGCTTTACACAAAAGTAAGTCATCTCTAACAGAGCTATCAGAAACAGACCACACTAACTCTAGAGCCTGTGAAGCACCAATGACATTAGCTGACTCTTCAAGCTGATTTGCTAAGTACAGTAGTCACTTTTGCTGATCAGGCCCTGTAATATTTTTAAACCATGCCTATCACACAGGGAAGGATGCAATTTTCTGCAGTGGCATGCACTTTTCAGTGATCTGTTCTTTAAATAGATACCAGATAAATGCATGAAGGACATACATGCTGACATTGATAGACTCAGGTCTTTTTGATTTTGCAAAGCATCTGATATCCCCTAAAAAAAAAAAATCCTCCAGTTTATTTTTCAGTGATGGCCATTTCATTACTTTTAAGCCTTTAGACCCTCAGTAGCCCGCACTTCAGAATACACTACATGCTGTGGTTTCAAATCAGTCAGTGCAAATCCATCTGGCACATATCTGTCAGGTTTGTATCCATTTTTTTTTAATCATTTCAACTTTGAATTTCCTTCTCTTTTTTCCCCCAAATTTTACATTTTGCACAACAACTCTGCATTCCCTCCACATCCCCTGCTCCAAGGGACTGCCATACACAGCACAGGAAGTCTTCTACAGCATCACCATTTCTTTCTTCTTCAGGTCAACACTTTGCAAGTGCAATGGTTTTCTTTTAGCAAGTGACTCTTCCAGTTTTGTCCTGCTTCCATGCAAAGCATTCTCTCTCCAGGAATTCCACCAAAAAAATCAAAACTTTGGCATTTTGAAACAAAATAACAAAACATTTCTCAAGCATTATTAATAAAAAACACTTCAGCAGGTTATGTCCTGCTGATGTTAGGAAACTAATGTGTCTGCTAGGAGCCCTGTTTCTGGACTCAAACAAAACTGGATCATTTTGAGTTCACTTATCCACCTCACTGGGAAACCTTAAAATTCCTTTTTATATTCAAAATGGTCACAAAACCATGTCATCTTCCTTTATGAAATGTCTCGCACACTACTGAGGAATTTTTGACGCAGATAGACTTAGTGTGTTTTAAGTTTCAAAGAGTCCAACACAGGAAGATGTGTTGGTTTAGATGCCCACATAACATCCACATTTCCACCTTCAGAAAGGAAGTGCCCTCTCAGAACAATCACTGCAGCAGCAAAACCTAGAAGGCTAATGGAGTCTCTAAAAGGAATGTTGCCAGGAACATACTGCACGTTGCAAAGAACATCTAGCACAATAGAAATTAAGCCTTTACTGTGGAATGTATGTCTTTCTTGGGGTTTACAGCAGATCCTTAGCATTCATTTAATGTTTTTTGTGGTACATATTTACATTGTAAATTAATGATGAATATTGGCAGGGATTACATTTGTGATATTCAGAAATAATTCTAGGCTTGCTGATGACTTGATTTCTACAGACATAGCAGACTGGGAAAGGATTTCGAAACGCACCGTGTCACCCATGTTGCAATCATTGCTCTTTCACTCAGATACCCAATGAAATACCCGATGTGTGTTTGTCAGCAAAATACTTACACTTTGAAGATCACAAGTGTAGACTTTTAATTGTACAAGTTGTTTCAACCTAAATTTCCCCATATTTAAAACACCAAAGCAAGAATTTTGACATAAACTCATTCATTCATTAATTTTCAGAGACAAAAATTACTAAAAACAAAACGTTATGCGATTCCAATCCTACCCCAAAAAAATCAGGTTGCTTGGAAAAGCAGAATATGCCCATTTTCCCCAACCCTGAACATTTAGGCATCAAAGTTGTAACTTAGCTCTGCCAATGAAGTCTGCCACAAACTTCCACAAATGGGAGGGAATCAAGGAGCTCCCACAAAAATGTCCCCCTCTTAGTATGTAATAAATCCTGTGTGCCAGGAGTGCTGTACTTGAAGAGAAGAAAAAGAGTGTGGAAGTGGGGAGTCTACTAATTTATTTTCCCATTTAAACAAATCATTTCACCATAACCAAGGGGGCAATACCACTAGGCAAATAATCTTACAACTAAGTGCACTTCACTGGAAACATAATTTTTCCCTATAATATACAACAGAGTATACTAATATTATAGCACAGTGTTTGGCGTGTGTTGTTGGAAATGAGCGGTGGGGCACAGACCTTTTAGGACAGCTGGTGTATCCTCGCTGAGAAAACTAGTCTGGTACTTTTCAAAAGAAAAACATCCTTCTCTAAATCACCTCTATGAGCCTCAAGGAGAAAAGAAATCCCTGGCCAGAGGCATGTTAGCAATATTCAGAGAAGGAAAATCCATCAAAGGCTGCCAGATCACCTCAACCCTCTTTTTAATTTGGCAGCAGTAATTGACCAAGGAGCTTCCACAAATCCCTCCAGCATTTTACCCTATTGGTCTACACTTGGACATTGTGTTAGACATGATGTTAAACACAATTTAGCATTAAAGGAAGACTAGGGCTGCTTTGTTTAAAATCTTGTCAGTTGGTTATGGTTAATCCTTAATAATTACTCTTTATGACCAAAGAACAAAAATACACCCGTGCCCTATCACTGTTGTTATAATGTATTAGTGTTCATAAAATGAGTGATTCCGAGTACTGGCTGAAACACACAGTACTGACCAGGCACAGTTTGGAAAGGTACAGAGCCAACGTACTGAGCCAAACTGTGTGGTAAATTTGCAGAATCAAGAGAGTAGAAATATGAACACTTTTGCAATATGAAGAATACTTAATATGGAGAGAACATTTGAATTCAGCTTTTCAGCATTAAAAAACTAGTATATTGACAACTGTATATCCTTTTTGACTCTCACGCTCTTTGTTGCCTGCCCGCTAATAACATGGTTTCCAGTAAAGAATTTAATTTTTGTAGTGAAAGACAATGTCCAAATAAGGAATCGAGTCATCACTGGTCCAGAAGTTTAATAATTTACCTAAACAAAAGCAGATCTTAGTAATGATCAAGAACACTGCTATGTACAAATGTATCTATTATTAATACTGAGTCCTTCAGAACTCACCTGCATTAATTATTAGAGGCATTTATACAACTACTTTTAGCCATTTTACCCTTCCACTAATGTTTCAATGCTTTTAAGAAGATTACATAGTTAAGGAGAAAATAAACATAGCCAAGGAGAAAACAATGCCTGATGCTGAGCTTAAGGTTTGCCTTTCAGGGGTATGCACGTTTCACAATCTGGTGGTAGCCTCAACACTTTAACGGATAGGAATGAGGGGGTGGAGGTCTGAAGTAAACACAGAGTATCATCAGACTTATTGTTCTGATCTCTTACGAGGTCATAGCTATGAGCAGAATGATACTCTTTGCAAAAGGAGATAGAAGCTGTATTACTTTTGAAGCACGAAATGTTAACAATTTGCTTCAATTACATAGGGGATAAAATCTGTAGTGTTCAAATGGAAATATGTTTTTTTTTAAGTTAGTAAACTTCACAAACAAGTGTAGGATCCCAGATCATCAAAGTCCTAGAATACAGGACTGTAATAATCTAAAGTACTACTGGTATATGCATCCAAACTGCCTACCCAGAATTAGCTAAAACATCCTGTCTAGAATGCAACGAACCTTATGTAAAATCTATGATATATTTATGTATTGATGGATGGTTTGACTGTAGGGGTGTGCAGTGTCACTTCTGTTGCTCCAAAGTCCTGGTAAAGAACAGGGAAGGAGAGTTAAGCAGTGCATGGACTTTGTGATAGGCCTCTGCACAAATGCCACAAAGAGACGTGAGCGCTTTATCATGTTGTTCTGGAGATCTGTGACTTTTTTTTTTTGTTCTATTGAATCCAGAGATGTTTCAAAATCAGAAGTATTTAAAATATTTATTAGTATTAATCACTAAGGTTAAATAAAAACAGAACTACTTTTTAGGCAAAAATCTTATTAGATATTATACAATTAATGTGTAAACAGAAGATAAAGTATTAACAGATTGCAGCATCCCATACATGCAGCGAGTGGGTCCAGCCCTGTCAAAGCCCTTACATAAACAAACAGAGCAATAGTACTTGGCACACAACTTTACACTGACATTTGGTCACTGGATCTGGTTTAAATAATTAAGGGTAGGATAGTAACACATAATCAAGGTCTTATTACGAATCAGAGTGCTTTCATATACAAGCTATCTAGTCACGACAATTACCATGTACACTAGAGAGCAACATAAAATCGGGAAATAATGATTGGTAGTTTTTGTTATTAAATAATGCAGACCTATGTTATGATGCAGCACTTCAAACTGACCTGTTGTACCATGAATAAAAATAATCACCTAATTAATCTCGTTTTTGAGGGTGTGACTTTTGCACCTACTGGTGCCAGTTAATGGATCATAATTGGTTCTCCAGATTTCCTTGTCCTGCATGGCAAATTTATATTCAGTAATATGCCATTTAATGCTTTAAAATGGCAAGTCAACAATGTACCTACATATATCTCCCTCTTATTGCTACCTTCTATCTTCAACCTTAAATTCAGAAAGGTGAAATGATCACTAATGAAATAATACATACTTACAGAATACAACATGCTGTATATGTGAACCAGATATAGCAGTGAAAAAAGGAATATGTGTCACTACAACAAAATATAAAACTATATTTATATATCTACACATACAGCATTTTTGGAAACTATTCCTTAATACAATTTTTCTAAAGTAACTAATTCATGACATACCAGAAAACATGCCACCTGCAACCGGATGGTCACAGTCTTGAGCTATGGTGCATACAAAAATTCCATATAACATATTCAAATTGCAGCTTATTCTTTAGCCCAGCTACTGGCTATCCTGCTGAAGCCAGTCTCTTGACAAGTCCAGTCTAGCTGGCTCACACAGAAGAGTTGCATTATTATTAGAGCAGATTAGTGATAGATTCAGATCTTGCTACAGTAGCTTTTTTTGTTTTTAAACCAGCCAGTTTTTTAAACAACAGTTGGTAAGAATTGTAATTGGTGTTGAGACTTATTGTTCTGAGTTAATTTTTGGTACTCTGTAATTTTTCCAAGTATTTAAAAAGAATGGCAACATTTCACAACCAAAAAGGCAACCACTAATAGCTAACATCATGATTTATCAAACACATGTGCTCCTAAACCAAGCCATAACCTCATTCCAAAATACAGAATAATGCAACATTTCAAGACTAAAAAAACACTGGCTGTGAGGAATAATAGTTGGAGGCTACTCTTGCATCTAAAAAACCACAGGCACACTGTATATTGCAGTGACCTGTTATTCTCTCATCTCTGTCTTCAAACTGAAACTGACCACAGCCCAAATTCTGAAACAGTATTCATTCAAAACTTTTATTGACTTAAAAGTTTTGACTCAATAAAAACAGAATAAGGACTTCAAGATCTGGCCCCCTGAAATGTAAAAATATCTAATGAAAACCTCCTAGAATTTTGCAAGTCTGTATCAACCAGAAAGTTGTCTCTACAATTTCTAATTTCAAACTATTTAACATAAGAAGACTCAGATCTGTTTCTGAGCCACATATAACTCAATGTTAGCTGTGAAAGCTGGTTACACACTTTAATACAAAATTTATATCACACAGATTGGCATCGTTTGCCAGTTCTTATTTAAATATGAGATTACAAGGCAACTGCAGAATTACCTGAAGTTTACAGCCATCTCGAACAGATTTTAATGGGTTTGAGATGTCATGTGAAAATGAAGTTGGCCACATTTAGGTTTATGAAAACAAGTTAAAAATCAGTTTTATGCATGACTAATATAGCACAAAACCAATAAACATTTTATTAAAAAACGAACACTTGTAAATAACCTTGCCATCTTTCCCTAACACGTAGCTAGCTGTAGCTTCTGCCTTTTTATGCTTAGTAAGCAGAGCATAATGAACGTTAGTCCCTTAAGTAATATTAATTTGTGTTGTTGATCAGTTCAGTATTTCTTTAGCCCAGTAAATAAGTTAGCGCTACGATGACTAAAGGCCTGATCCAAATCCCACTGAAGTCAATGGAAAGATTCCCATTGACTTCAATCAGGTTTGGATCAAACGCTAAATATTCAAGACTGTCCTACTACCACATTAACTCAGTAGCAGAGCCAAGCTTTAAGCAGTGGTGGAGCTAGGGAGTCATTAGTGGTGCTACTTTCAATTATTCCTGTTGGCTTTAAAAGGTGGCACACATACACCTAAAAGCTACTTTGGGGTAGCAGTTACCCACTCTCCCCCAGACTATCTCTACCACTGCATCGACTCACAACAAAACAGTAAGAATCTGTTTTTCTTTATAAGTATGTAGGTCCAGCTACATCTTGCTGGTAAATGATATATATTGTCTCTCCTTAGTTGGAAATAATTTTTCTCCTGTGTTTACTTTTCAAATAACTCCTCCACTGTTGTATAACAAATGTGCTAAAAGGTCAAATGTTTCTAACAAGCAAAAATGTATCATGTTATAGGATGAATTTGGCTTTTGATTTCATAATTTAAATGTCTTACTCTACTTTAGCTCATCATTAAATTTAGTGGAGAAGAGAAAAAAATAATTTACCTACTCTATCAATCACAGAACAAAAACATTACAGATGGAACATACCAACAGTTTTAGGTCACCTAGTCCATAATTCCAAATACTGGATTTTTTTCTGCACTGTGTTTTCTCATGCTTTGTTCAATCTAGTTTTAAATGTCTCAAGCAATGAGTGTTCCATACCACTTCCAAACCATCTGAGGAGACAATTCCACAATTGAACACACTGCACTTTTAGAAAAATCTACGTAATTTCTTTTCTTAATTTCACGCCCATGACCTCAGATTATACCGTACTCCCTTATACCACTTTAGCAGCAGGTGGCAGGATTCATCCATTGACAGAACCCTGGAGGGAGACAAGAATGGATTTCTGCTGACTCATTGTGGCAGGTGTGACTCCATCTTGGAAATGAGGGAGGTAGGATGTCTCTTTGGGCAGAGGACATGGTGGCCTAGGGCAGTGAAGTATCTGCAGGAAATCACAGCAACAGATAGGCTTAGGTTGGTGTTTGCATTTTGTTGCAATTTGTTATTAATAAGACCTAAGTCCTGGGAAAGTGAGTACATTTTGACTAAATGTAGTGGGTGGGGTATAGACTCTTTCTGGACCAGAATGGGAGCTCCATCTGCTTACAACTACCCTAAACAATTCCTCTTCCTCCGTGGAAATTTCATCCTTCAGGTACATGCAGATAGAGGAAAGTATGTCTCTCAGTCGACATTTCGCCTGGCTATCCATCACATGTTGGGCCAAATTCTGTCCTGATTCACAACTTATAAAAACTGGGCGCTCTCTCTCTCATGTTGGATCCATTTTTCCAGTTCCCGACTTCAATCCATTTCTTGGTGATGGTTGATCAAATCATCTGACAAAACTACAGCTCTAGAAAAGTCACAGAAAAGGAACCTGGCTAAAAGCAAAGGCAGAGAAGTATGCAGCCCAAAGTTCAGGGTTTAAATTGTATGCACTATATTGCTTAAGATTAATTTAAAACACATTGAGTCCACTCTGATATAAGAGGAGAGACTTTATAGCAAATCTAAAGTTTCTATGTAAAAAGCCATTTTATTTTTTAAAAAAATTATCAGTCATTGGTTTAAACAGAGAATTGGAGTAATTTGACTCAGGAATTTTGGCAGGACTCTAGGGAGGATTTTCCATCTAGGTTTTGCAAAATCCTTTCTGCTTATGATCCTTGCATTTGAAATTATTGCTTTCAAGGCAAGGTGCCATGCCACTGAGGTTGTGAAGCCCTTTTGCTCAATGAATAAGCAAATGGCATTTTATTTTATTTATTTCAAGTAAATCAAAACAGGCCATTTTGGGTCAGCAGCACCGTCTAGTGGTCTGTGTAGTCTGCTTTCCAAGCCTGATTGCTCCATTGTTGCCATTTTCATGAGAGTCCAAGGGTGGAATCTGTCGACCTGAAATATATGAAGAAAATACTGAATTCGATATTCTGCTGTAGCAAAACATACAGATATATTAGTAAAGAATTACTTAATTTGCACTAAAACTATGTAAGTCAGATATGAATGTGAAACAACTGTTTTCCATGTAGCTTGTACTTTGTTTCTCTAGTTTATATCTTGGTAAGTAAAAGGCTTTGTCCCATTTTTTAAAATATATACTGATTGTCAATTGGTGACATTTAGATCATAAGAACAGCCATACTGGGTCAGACCAAAGGTCCATCTAGCCCAGTATCCTGTCTTCTGACAGTGGCCAATGCCAGATGCCCCAAAGGGAATGAACAGAACAGGTAATCATCAAGTGATCTATTCTGTTGCCCATTCCCAGCTTCTGGCAAACAGAGGCAAGGGACACCATGCCTGCTCATCCTAGCTAATGGCCATTGATGGTCCTATCTTCCATGAATTTATCTAGTTCTTTTTTCAACTCTGTTATAGTCTTGGGCTTCTCTGGAAAGGAGTTCCACAGGTTGACTGTGGGTTGTGTGAAAAAATACTTCCTTTTGTTTGTTTTAAACCTGCTGTCTATTAATTTCACTTGGTGGCCCCTAGTTCTTGTGGTATGAGGAGTAAATAACACTTCCTTATTTACTTTCTTCACCCATCATGATTTTATAGACCTCTATCATATCCCCTCTTAGTCATCTCTTTTCCAAGTTGAAAAGTCTTTTAAGTTTCTCCTCAAACTGCAGCCGTTCCATACCCCTAATCATTTTTGTTGTCCTTTTCTGAACCTTTTCCAAGTCCAATATATTTTTTGAGATGGGGCGACCATATCTGCACACAGTATTCAAGGTGTGGGCGTATCATGCATTTATACAGAGGCAAGCGTTCGTAACAGTGAAATTGTTATACATTTACTTCAAAGAGGAAAGATATTTTATTAATAACTTGTAAGACTATTAGAAGGCACAGGTTCTGTTCTCTCTCCTACTTGAACACAAATGGTCCTAGTTTAGCAAGAGTTTAAATCATCTCTGTTTTCAGTGCATACATTTATTGTACCCCAGAGCTCTCCAAAGCACAAAAGCATTGTAAACAAGCAAACATGAACCATAAATGGAAAGGTGAAACAAAACCATTCTTTTAACTGCATCCCTCCCTCTGTTTCTTGGTCCCCTCAGCTCCCCAGCAGATGGGTTTGCTTGTCTAATAAGCTCAGGCTCCTGATTCTTATTTAAATTTATCTGAATTTAACA
Source organism: Chelonoidis abingdonii (assembly GCF_003597395.2). NCBI lineage: Eukaryota > Metazoa > Chordata > Testudines > Testudinidae > Chelonoidis > Chelonoidis abingdonii. Next base: position 209,164,547 of record NC_133770.1, read on the forward strand.
ACAACAACAACAAAAGTTTCAGCCTTAACTGGGGCAAGGGCCTGCTGCTTTAGGTCTCTCCCTTTATGCCTCTTCAATTCTGCTATGACTTCTGTTTCATCGACCAGCTACATACGGGTGACAGAATATGCCCATTAAATATGTTGCAACTAACAAGCCTGGTCATTCAATGCAGGCATATCAGGAGCGACTCCTGTGAAAACTAGGGTCTAGAATTAGGGAAAGGAAGAACCTGCTGGCTCTCACGGAAGCAGGTAAGAATCTTACATGAATGAGTTTGGTCACTGTATGGTGGCACTGAGGATTGGATTCCAGGTGTTATAAAAAGAAGAATTTAATATTTGAAAAAGGCTTCCCAAGAGGGTGATGATGACAACTTTTTGGAAACACGGAGAAAAACTACTGCACTGAGTTCATGATGTTTCTGAAGTATTTGAGCTTGGTTCCAGTTGACCCTGGAGTCCTGCCAGTTTTTCTGGGAGCCTGACACAGTTAAGAAAGTTGGAATGTGTAAACTTAATTTCCATAATATATCATTAAGCAAATGTTTTCTCAATGTTTGAATCTTTGAACAAGAAGTTTGAAGAGGAGAGTGTAGATGTGCAAGTTTGTTTAGAGACTGTTCAGAAATCCATTGTAAATGTTTTATTATGTTAGTTCTAACTATTTTTCAGCCCGAACTTCACAGTACTAGTGAGTTTAAAACTGTGAGTATTCTGAACTATCACAACCAATAAGAAGCCATTGGAGGAGAATGTTGCAGGCTTCACCAACATCAGCAATTACTTTGTCCGGTTCAGAATAGGACACAGTACTCCAAGCTGTGAATTGCCTTTATTTTATTATTGGTTTTTCATACCAATATAAAATACAATAACAATTGGAAATACAGGCGAGTCTGATCTTACGCTGGGGTTACGTTCCGCTGTCAGCATGTAAAGCGAAAAACGCATATAGTCAAAATTACATTGAGTGTAATGGCGGGCGGAATCTCCCACACTACAAGAACACTATTTAAATTATTTTTCTTTCTCTCTCTTTTTTTTTTGTTTTTGCCGACTGCGCAAAGCTGAATTCACGCATGTTAAATGTGTGTAAGATGAGACTCGCTTGTAATATAAAAAAGAAATTCTCTACACATGCTGCGAATGGTGCTGTCATAAATTAAAGTGCAATAAGTAGAGTAATTTTATGAAGAATGTATGATGATGTTGTTATTCTGTTAATTCAATAAAAGGCAACAAAGTTTCAAACTCCTTTTCAGTCTTGTGGTTTTGATTTTTTTTTGGTATGCAAGTTTTCTCATCATCATTATTGCCAAGATTTTGTTAAATCAAGATGATACTGTTGAACTAAATATTTTTAATCTTATCAAGAAACTTGTCTCTGCTCAAGGGACTCCTAGGATCTGATTGAGTTATCACGAGTAACAACGTTGAAGTCAATTGAGTTACACTAGTGTAAAATTCAATATAATGAGACAGAATCAATCTCACAATGTGAGCAACAAACTGAGGTCAGTCTCTTCTAGTATTCAAGGTATGGAGCAACAATGTTCATCTGAGAAAACGTCTCTCCATTATAAAATAGACAAGCTGGAGACTATGATTAGAGTTTGAAATCTGTTTGGCTGACTTTAGAGAGAAAATAAGATATTTGGGCTCACAGCATTGTCTATTTCAGAACTCTTTAATTGGTGATCTCAGCAGAGGCAGTAACACATAAAGAATGTTTTAGAGAGCTAGCAAAACGATCCAGATGATTAGTAGGGGAAAGATGAGCCTTAGCTTCAAATCCAAGTCAATGGTGACAAGTTTTAACTATATGAAAGATTTTTGGTGGTCTCTGTTCATTTCTTAATAGGCATAGTGTCCATATCACAAAACCCCAATTCGATCTAGTTGGCATACACTAAGCAGAATCAGCAGAGCAATCAAGAACTGAATTGGTTTACAGAATAAATTACTCTCTCATCTGTTTAAGTTGCCCCTTCAGAAAAGGGGTGAAGCACATTACATGTGTTGAGAAGCCTAAATTGATGCCATCTATGCTATAGATGTTCTGTAGATAATGTTAAGAGAGCTATGTTCTGGACTATCAAGCTAGTCACTAGTCTCACGGACAAATATATTCACTGAAACAGTTTTTAAAAATGATGAATTATCATCAAACCAAGACTGCCCTTCTTGGTAATTTCTGTTCACAATCAGAAGAGATGGAACTGTTCTGTTCCTTAAATAGAAATATTAATCCAGACCACAGACATGGTCTCCTCTCCAGGTTTCGTAGAGAAGGATACATATTACTATGATGTAACCAGTTGGCTGGAGCAAATAGATATAATGCTTTAGGAGTCCAGATGAAACGTACAGGTTCACCGAGAAGAAGAAATATAAATGCATTTGTCCAAGAACACATTGAGTTGGAACTGGAGAAATCTGGAACTTTTGTGTGCTTCTACTAGAGTGATCCAATCAACCTTAGGTTTTCTGTAGTTCACATCACTGCCATTTCCAAGTGCTCCACTTTAAAAGTAGGTTATGTCATTTTAATTACTGGAATATTTGGTTTATCTTTGCTAGTGTTTAGAGGATTTTTTATATGTAGAGAAGCAGTACAGATAAAAAAGCTTTCACACAAACAGCTTTATTTCATTTTTTATTTTATACACTCAGGCTGTTTTATAAACATGCACTTCCAGACACTGATGCATGAGTCTTGAGATTCTCAAGTGGGCACGGCTTGGTGCATGAAAAACTGAGGCAAACAAAGATAGTTCAGGAGCAGGAATATTGACACAGTCAAGCCTCTGATGTGTAACTCCTCAGTTTGGCAAAGAGGGAGCATCAAATCAACTGTATTCCACTCTCAAGTGTGCTTGAATTGGGCTGGGACTGCCCAGAATGACAATCCAGGGCCTACTTTGATAGCATTCTGACTTCTACTCCTGAACTACAGACTAACAGGGTGAAGAGCCAGCATTCTGGGAGCCTAAGTTCAGAGGCTGTCCATGTGAGGGTGCAAGAAGCAAGAGTTGGGGGAATTAGGGGCTGAGAGGAGGGAAAGTGAAATGGTGTAGAAAAGAAAGAAACACAGTAGAACCTCAGAGTTACGAACACTTTGGGAATGGAGGCTGTTCGTAACTCTGAAATGTTTCTAACTCTGAACAAAACGTTATGGTTGTTTTTTCAAAAGTTTACATCAGAACATTGACTTAACACAGCTTTGAAACTTTACTATGCAGAAGAAAAATGCTGTTTTCCCTTTATTTTTGTAGTAGCTTACATTTAACACAGTACAGTATTGTGTGTGCTTATTTTTATTTATTTATTAAGGTCTTTTTTTGTCTCTGCTGCTGCCTGCTATGATTGCATACTTCCAGTTCCAAATGAGCTGTGTGGTTGCCTGGCCAGTTCCTAACTCAGAGGTTCTACTGTATAGGACAGGGAGCAAGAGGGAGAGAACAACGACTGGGGGACAGCAAAAGGGCCTGGGACACAGAGAAAGGGTCCCCTTTGGAGGGAGCAGCTGCATGAGTCAAATCAGTTACCTAAGATGCTTTGTAGACCTAATAAAGTTCCTTTCTGAATCTGATATTCAGTTGTAAACGGATTACTGTATCAGCACCAGTGTTATCTAAATAATAATACACGTAAGTTTTAAAAAATACTAAAACACAGAAATTTAAGAATGAGGCTGTCCAGAGAATTATCTATGGTTCTGCTCTTGCAAAATAAGCCCAGTAATTAGTTTCAAGTATAAATTCTTGGGTATTTGTAATAAGATTATAGATTGTAACATGGGACTGTGCAAGACTGTCTGTGAAAGGCTGAAAGGTCCTTACAGTTCAATTTAAGGAAAAAAGGTTTACATCCTTGCAAAGACATGAGAACAACAGCTATTACTTCAGACAACCCATGTGTTAAATATAGGCCCTAAAATTACGGATTTTCATCACAGCCTTGGATATAAACTGTTACAGTTCTTTTACACAGAATAAAATACTAAATACTTTTTTGTTCTCACCTGTTCTGGTTCTTCCATTGTGGTCTACTGTGTTTCCTGCTCCTACTGTATTTTTGGAAATTCACAGGTTTTGGGTTTTTACTAAGTTATCGAGCATTCCTCACTCCTGATTTGTGTGGCCTCTACTCTAGTTTTGTGTCTTTGTACACAGCTGGTTTAGTTGACATAAATGTGTGCATGTTTTTTTGTGGGAGTTTTTATGGCTCAACTCCCTTGTACCACTTTTACAGAAACACTATGGTTTGAACAGTTTGTTCTGTTTAATAATGCTTTTCAGTGAGTGATTTCCCCCATACATGATGCAGGAAAATGGGCTGTGCACTGAAAATGTGCAGAGACAGACAGAATTCTCCCAGCTAGGCTGCAGAATAGATATGACACTGCTGTTGCAGGTTATGGCTACATGACTGCTGTGCAGGACTCAAATGGGGCCAGAATGCTTTGGAAGGCTGTTCCAGCACTTTTTAATGGCATTGCAATGCTTCTGATTGCACTTCCAATACTTTCTGACACTTCTTCTTTTAGGACTGGAGCACTGCTGCTGTGGCCCACCTCAAATGGGAAGTTTAGAAGTTGAACCCCTGTGGTAGCAGGTACAACTAAAGTCATCTCCTTAAACAGCAAGTCTGCACTAGAGCCAGGTACAAAGCACAGCTCCATGAGCGGGAGTAAGGACCCCATGCACAGGTTCATTGTGTTCCCCCATTTAGCTGAAACACACAAGTTCAATAAGGACAACTATGGGAGGAATGAGTGGGCAAAGAGAGGGGTCATAAAACATGTGTGTCATGGCCAGGTCCTGGGCAGCCAGACCTAGTAGTCACAGCCAGGGCCCACAGTCATGAGACAGGAGTTGACTAGGTAAGGATACCAAGAGATCAGAGGCAGAAGACAAACTGGAGATCAGAACCACAAATCGGGTATAAGAGTCAGGCTAGGTCAGGATACCAGACAGTCAGAGTCAGGAGCCACACTGGACACCAGGAACCACAAATCAGATGCCAGGAAATCAAGGCACAGGAGCAGGGTGGAGCCCAATTGTTCAAACAGCTTCCTGCTCCTGCTGCTGGCTTAAGTAGGGCCAGTGGACCAATCAGCCACTGTGGACCACCACCAACTGGACATCAGGGGCAGAACCTCACACTGGGGCTAGACTTCATGGGTCACCGGTAAGCCCTTATGAGCAGGCTGCCAAGTGGAGGGTTGAAGGTAGTTGTTCCCATGAACCCTGCAGGCTGGGTTTGAGATCTGTAGGCCATGTCAGTATGTGTTTTATCCAACAGTTTTAGCATGTTATTTATGGCAATTTACCACCTTTGGCTGTGTTCACATATATATGCTCTATCGATTCCACATCCCAATACTACAAACCTACAAAATTTCTCCTGTCTCTTTTCTGAGTTGTGGTAAGGTCACAAGTATGCCCACTGAGACAATCTTTCTATGCATCCAAAAGATTATCTAGGATATTTAATGCATATGCTTGGATAACTAGTGCATGTTCATTTCAGTTTAACTGATTTTCCATGTCAAATATAGCCATTATTAGCGGGTTGTCATTGCTACCCATTGCAGCATTAGCTACCAAAGGGATAAACTAATTATTAATGATTAAGTTATGCAACATGGGTGAGTTTTTGTATTAGTACATTCATAATAGGTTAAATTGGACAAAGACGAAGAAGCAAACTAAACTGGGTAAGGGACTGGTTCTCCAAACCAGATGAATTACAAGATCTGTAACCTTCTGAGAGGTATAACAGCCAAAAAAAATCAATTAACATTTTCGGATACATCCTGTTCAAGTGAAATGATTGGTCAATAGCTTCTCAGGTAATGTGTAGCAGATGGTGTGATTTTCTAGGAGCAAAGAAACATTTCACACACCTATTTATCATATACTGAGTTTGTGAGAAAAAAGGAAGCGGTCATAAGGCAGTAGAGAGAGACAAGGTGGAGTGGAATATGCTTTATATTCTGTTTTTATTCAGGAGATGATGACACTGGAATTCTTGGAATGAAAAATGAGTATGGGGTGCTCCCCTTTCCTTTCCAGCAATGTTGATTTCTTCCCCTTTAACAATCCTGGGGAGAAACCTTGCGCTGGATCCCAATGAAAAGTGACTATTTCTACTTATCTTAGTCATCCAGGAATATGCCTCCACATAAAAAACCCCAACAAAATGACAATTAGATCAACAGTTACCTGCCCTACAGCAGTTTATGCATGGAGGTATGATACAGGTTAGGATTTAGATCCACTGAAAGAGCTATGTGGGAGACGCTTACATAGCACCTACCCAAGCTATGCCCTATTCTAGTCTAGTCAAAGTTACTGTTAGTTGTGATGCGTGGGAAAGGGTTAAACATCCTGCAAAATAAATGACTCAAATTCAACCCTTAAAGACATGTGAGGAGATAACATTTGTGTTTTTGTGTATTTACATATGTATGGGCAGTGGTCAACAATGTAATCAATAGTCCCTGTCTATGCTACTCTGATAATTCAAAGATCAAAAGAACAACCTAGCATTTAAATGAAGTGTAAGCATGGGACATCTCTGTATTCATCTCTCTTTGAAATTGGAACAGGCGATAGTCTTATGTTAATTCGTACAGCTAAGTAATGGTGATAGACTGCCTGAGGATAAATTGCCTTATGTTAATCTTTGTGAATAGCTAACTAATAATGCTTAGGGAATAAGGGCCTATTGTTCCCGGAAGGACTCCAACTTGTCAAAGAAGACCTGAAACTATATAAGAGATCTTTGGGTCCTGATCCTTTTAATCTCAGACCTGCTTAAGCTTCATCAGGGTAAGTTTGAGTAGCAAGATGAGATCCCAGTTAAGCTGGATGATCATTTTCAAAAGGACTCCAAACGTCCACAAGAAACTTGTAAATGTACTTACTGATGCCTTGAAAGAGTTCCTCAATGTTAATAGCATTCTTTGCACTGGTTTCAACAACAATTGCACCTATAGATTCTGCATATTCTTTGGCATCCTTCATAGGTACCTCCCTAAAAAAAGTTTTTGAAAGCAAACAAATTAGTGTGTATTTATAAAAAAAAACACAAATATTCTGAAAGACATCTCAAGTCACATTGTTCCTAGTTCAATTGAACAAGTTTGGATCTTCTGGTGCTGACATTCCTTGCTTCTCTAATGATAAATATTTAAGTGTCAGTACTGCTTCCGCTGAAGTCCATGTGAATTTTGCCATGTAATTTAGTATGAGCAGACCCAAGATATAAAAGCATATTAAATCTTTTGCAAAATATTTCACAACAAAGGGCTTGATTCCCTTATATGCGGTGATGTAGATTCAAAATCATAATCCTTTGTTTTCTTCCACATTTCTGTCTCTCAAAGAGCTATCCCCACTTTTCTTATATTCAGATGGGATTATGAGCCAGCTGCCTGTCACAGAATAATCAACTTAACCTTTTCTGACCAAAACACAGCTAAAAGGATGGAGGTATTTCAGGCAAATAGTGCCGGCCTATTACAATCATATAGATTGCAGAAATTTAAAACTTCTCACAAAGCATTAAAAAAATCCTAAACACAGCCTAGAAAGAAATTATTTAAGATGTTTTGATTCTAGAAAGAATACTTTTGGTGGTGGTAGAGGTTTCTATCTAGTTGTTCACGTTCAAATATCCACATATCAATCTGGGTCGTTGATAAGGATTTTGGGGCCTGGTGCCAAGACCAAGTTTTGAAAACTAATAGACTTTAAGGTCAGAAGGGACCATCATGATCATTTAGTCTGACCTCCTGCGCATGGCACACCACCAAACCTCATCCACCCACAGAAAAGAAATGATCTTTGATTGCTACCAACCTTTTATCCCCCCCACTTGACAAAGATGCATGAGAAGAGATGCATAAAACATTAGAAAAAGAGCATCCAGCTCTGGAGATTCAGCCCATAAACAGGATTGTCCAAAGTGAACACACAAACAGGATGGGTTTTGGCTATCATAAATGAAGCTGGATTGAAGGGATCACATGTTTAGCTGTTTATAACTGGCAGGAGATTGTGGCTGATTCCAACAAAAATACGCAAGCCACTGACTCCAAACCACATTGGAAACAAGAATCTTAGGGCCAGATTCTCCAGTCCACAAAGGTTAGTTTGTGCCATATAAATGGTGCAAAGAGGGCTTGAAACAGCTGGTAACAGCTGGTTCCCCTTGTGTAGGGAACTCTCCACTTGTGGAAAGCTGGTGGATGCAGCTCTACCTTCTCCTATGCTAGCTCCCCCAGTCATGGTGTAAGGGGAGAGAGCATGGAGGAGAGGATGCTCCACTGCGCTTGATTCTACACTGACATAAGGTCTGTCAGTTGCTTCTTTCTACAATAATAAATTGGGTGTCAGTACTGGAACGACTTTACTTTGACCAAAATATGAGAGCTTGTTTCTCAAGCAATTTATTCTCAGCCAAGAGGTGAGTAAACATAAACTAATTGTATTAACTGTGAGAGAAAGAGCCAAGAGACGAGCAGAGACTTAGAAGGTTGTTGAGAAGATTTGGATCTAGAAGCCCTGGAGAGGGAATACCTGTTTTGAAAGATGTTGATGAAACTGTTTTCAGTTAAAAAACCCTCAGCATATACAGTTTAAAGCTTCTACAAATATTTATTTAGATAGAAAATGTTTTGTATGGACAGCATAAATAAAGAGCCTGAATGTAAAGCTTGGGATTTCCTGACCCTGCATTTGGAGTACTCCAGAGAACCAAAATTTCAGAAGGTATCTCAGTTTTTAGAGAGGAAGATTATGTCCTTTGGTCTCTATATTGCCCCAAGAATTTAACAGTGGTTTTGTCACTGGTGGGCAAAGTAGCTCATTTATTTAAATAACATTCTGATCTGAGCTCTTTCTGTGACTGATGGATAATAACCTGGACATAATCAGAGGGTAGAAATGCCAATATAAAATATTTTTAAAAAACAAACTCACTCTAAATTCTAAAGCCAATAACAAAATTGTAGAGATTTTAATACAAATTTCCATTCTCAAAGATGATATTCCCTGGGAGCCAGAGGGAGGGAATTTATTTCAGCTAAGTGTCAAGAACTGTTGATGGCCACGTAATAGTAATAGAAAGAATAACCACATGTCTTCTGGGTGTCTTGATTCTAGGTTGGCAGCTGGCACCTATATATTAGAGGTCTGTAAAAAAGAAACAAAACAAAACAAACCACCACCACAGGAGGGTAACATGGTCATTGCTAAAAGTACCAGAGGAAACTATATTAGCCCTTTGCTAGTGGAAGTCTAATCTGTTCCTCTATTTTTCCCCAGTCATTTCTCCCTTTATTAGCTCCTGTGGCAATGGAGACAGATCAGGACAAGTGGAACTTGGTTCAGCCTGTCCTCTTTTGCCCCCATTCACATTTGCCATAACAATGTCTGATACTTTAGAGTCTAGCAGAACATTTCTGGCAAAGTAACTGGTAAAAATTCCATAAGGATAAACAGAGCTGCTAAGAGTCATGTAGGAATAGCAGGTTGCTCGTGTATGCCCTCATTAGTTACATTATATTTTTAAAATCCTCTTGTACAGAAATATTTGTATTTTCTATTCAGTGAAATTAATGTGATAAGTTGATACATATATTTCACCTTAAGCCATTTCCAGTGAAGTAAACCTTAAGGCTAAAACACCGAAGAATACACACAACTGTATAAATTACACAGTCAATCAGATTTCTGGTAGAATGGTGACAATTTCATGTGTAAAATATATCTTGCTGTCTACCTGTCCTCAGAAGTCCTTTTATTATAACACCAGCAAAATAGTTCAGGACCATGCGAAGTGGGAGGAAAAAGTCATTGCCTGTAAGAAGACTCTCAAAACCTCTCCCATATTTGTGAACATCAGGAGAAAATATTGGTAGAGTTTGATATTTTGTGCGAATATTAGACTACATGGCCTTTAGTGAGACAAATGTGCATTGCACGAGTGTAAGGAGAATAGTCACCATGGAAGCTTCCCTCCTGAGAACTGGCACTCAATAGCTCATTGCCACATGTGTGGCACTAAGCTGATTCATATCACTAAGGGCTTGGCTACACTCAAAACTCCAAAGCGCTGCTGTGGGAGCGCTCCCGCGGCAGTGCTTTGGAGTGCGAGTGTGGTCGCAGTGCCAGTGCTGGGAGAGAGCTCTCCCAGCGCTGCAGGTACTCCACCTCCCTATGGGGATTAGCTTGCAGCACTGGGAGCCGCGCTCCCAGCGTTGGGACACTATTTACACTGGGGCTTTGCAGCGCTGTAACTTGCTGCGCTCAAGGGTGTGTTTTTTTCACACCCCTGAGTGAGAAAGTTGCAGCGCTGTAAAGCGCCAGTGTAGCCAAGGCCTAAAACATCATACATTGTATTTTAACATACACTAACGCCTCACTTAACGTTGTAGTTATGTTCCTGAAAAATGCAACTTTAAGCGAAATGATATTAAGCTAATCCAATTTCCCCATAAGAATTAATGTAAATGGGGGAGTTAAGATTCCAGGGAAATATTTTTCACCAGACAAAAGACTATATTATATATACACACACAGAGTATAAGTTTTAAACAAACAATTTAATACTGTACACAGCAATGATGATTGTGAAGCTTGGTTGAGGTGGTGAAGTTAGAGGGTGGAAGAGGGTGGGATATTTCCTAGGGAATGCCTTGCTGCTAAATGATGAACTAGCACTCCAATGAGCCCTCAAGGGTTAATACATTGCTGTTAAAGTAGCCTCACACTCTACAAGGCAGCACAACTGGAGGGAGGGGAGACAGCATGGCAGACAGAGACAGAGACACACACTCTGTGTGTCTGTGTGAGAGAGAGATGCGTGTTTGTCCCTTTAAGTACGCTAAACCCACTGTAAGTACATTGCCTTTTTAAGCAGATCAGCAAGTTGAGACAGGAGCTACTGCCAGCAAGCTCTCTCCATCCTAAGCCCTGTCATGTCCCCCCCATGCTCTATGGCGGTAGGGTAAGTGGGGGGAAGAAACAGGGGGGAGGGGGACACCCTGACATTAGCACCCCCTCCCCTGTACAGCAAGCAGGAGGCTCCTAGAAAGAGCTCCAAGGCAGAAGGCAGGAGCAGCACATGCTAGTGGGGGGAGGGACAGCTGAATTGCCAGCAATTGATAGCCACTGTCTTAGCACAGTGAACTATCATTAGGGGACCAAGCCAATATATGAACTGTGTCCTTCGCTCCCAGGCCAAGAGAAGCTGGGAGCACTGTTCAGGAGGCCCTGGGGAGAAGGAGTGCCTCATGATTCTGTGCAATAACTCCTCTGGTCTCTAGAGTGACACTGAAAGCCTGTTTACAGGGCTACAGTTCTCACAAATGTCTTCATTCAATAAAGCACTTGATCACATGCTCTGGGGCTTTGCTGAACCAGGGCCCGTGTAATGACTTTAAGGGGCAGAGGAATAAATGTGAAACATGATGGGCAGTGGGAGAGTCCTTGGGATTCTAAGAGGAAAATAACCTAAACAATCACGGACCTTGGTCTCACATTGTGGAAGAAAACACATCCAACACAACTTATCCCTAAAATGACAAAAAACGCATTGATCGCCACAAAAGATTACTTGTCGTACAACAGAACATGTTTCTACGAGGGTACATGCAAACCCAAACATGAGCTGAGACATATAAACGCAAATCCATCCTTGTAACATGCCATGAGTAGTGTGATCTTGACTCTTCTACAGAGGAATGGAGTCAGACTCTAAGGAGAGTCCTTCTCCTCACACCTAGGACATAAGTCTGTTATCTGAGGATAGTGAGAGCCCTTATGTTCTTGCAAATGTACTTTTCTGCAATAAAGCTATCATCCTGCATCTGGCATTAAGCCTTCCTTTGATTAAAACACAGCATTTCTAGCACTCCAGCATTAATCAGGCACGCTTGAGATATGCATGCAGTATACATTGGAATTAGTTATAGTAGAACAGAATGAACAATCCCATATTGTATCAATCAATGTAATGTGCCAGAGCCTGCAGCATGCACAGGAACAACATTTGACATCCCGCAATTCTGGTCAAACCAGTGGAAGTGCAGCAAAAAAGGGAGTTCAGAGTAAAATATTTTGGAGGATGTGATGCTGCTGTTAGTTGAACCTGATCCTGACTAATTGAAATCAAAGGTATTTATTTCAATGGGGGCTTCCACCGTAAATAGCAGTAGGGTTGCCAGTTTTGGTTGGATGTATTCCTGGGGGTTCCATCAAATGACATAATGTTTAATTAAAGATTAATCCCTTAATTCCTGGAGACTCCAGGATAATCCTGGAGTTGGCAACCCTAACTACAGGTGAGAATACAAACATGGTTGCATAAGGGACGAAAGCAGTGCATAACAAACAGCATTATAATACCAAATAGATACATTACCTGAGATCAGAAAGATCACATTTGTTTCCAGCGATGGCCATGACAATGTTTTCAGGACCATGTTCTTTTAATTCTTTTACCCATTTCTTCAAAGTATGAAATGAATCCTAAACCAAATACATAAAGAAACATCTAGCAGGATCTCCTTGACTGACAGACACAGTCATTTTTTTTAAGTTACAGGAAGGGCACACAGAAAGCCCTCACGTGACAATGATTTCCAGGGACTCTCCTTAAAAGGCATGATTGATGTTACTGAACCTCAGATCTAGCTCTTAACTGCATTAACCCATCAAGCCAAATTTTCTCCTCAGAAATGCATGTGCAGCTTCTGCTGAGATCAATGGGAGCTGTGCATGAATCTCTGAGGGAAAGGTATGGCCTAGCGTTTGGGATGTAGTACATCCCACAATACTATGTAATACATGAATATTAAACTTACAGAGAATAAAAGTTGCTGCACAGAATTCTGAGTAAGGATGACATGACTAAGTTCCACCTTCACAAGGTCTACAGACTTTCTGACCAACTATGAGTAATTTCAGTTCAAAATTATAACCTATGGTACTGCTATGCAGGCATGACCAATGTCAGCTAGGGTTGCCAAATTTGGTTGACATATTCCTGGAGGTCTCATTATGTGACAATCTTTAATTCCTGGAGACCCAAGGACAATCCTGGAGGGTTGGCAACCCTAATGCAGCAATGGGTCATTACACTAATGCACTAGTGAACAGAGCCAGGCCTTTACTGCTAAAAGTAAATCATTCAAATGGCAGGAGAGAAGAAACAGATAAGCAAAATATTGCAACCATTCATCCACTAATGCCTATTCTGTAACTCAGCTTCATCATCTGGGATTTCTTTTAAAATCAAAATGTTATTCTTTGCATTTTAAGAGTAGCAATTTCTCATTTTCTCAGGGCAGGACAAGGATCTCCAGCTGGATGACATGTGAACACGGCTACTTTATCAGTTGAAAATACACTTTCATTTCAATTAATAATGTTCAGCCAAAGATTATTTCATTGCTTTGTTTCAAAGTAAAGCAATGAAATAAAGAAGAGTTCAGCTCTTGGACTGCAAATGCAAGCTTGGAGCCACATTTTTAAAAGATTAATTTCCCATTTGTAAAATAGTTGATGTTTTTCAGTAGTAGAAATTAGACATGGGGAAAATCCAGTAGGTCATTTTGTCCATCTCAAAGAGGCAAACTCAGAATTTTTCCCTGCAGTAGAATTTCCGGAGTTTTGTGTACTCTATTTTTAAATGACTCAGGGAATGATGCTTCCGCCACAACTTTGCCAATACATTAAGTCATTAACCAAACTATATATTATACAGTAATTGCAAACAGAAAGCATTACCTGTTTTGTGATATCATATACTATAACAGCTGCTGCTGATCCTCGGTAGTACATTGGTGCCAAGGAATGAAACTGTTAAAAGACCAACAAAACATCATAAATCAATTAAAGTTTCACAAAGGTCACAATTACAGGTCACAAAGACATGCCAAGATTGCATCATATTCTTTTATAAGAGAGAGCGTGAGCTTCTTGAATGTTTGGCCAGTTTTAGTTTTGGTCAGACCTCTAAAAAGGGTTGTTCTTTATTCTGTTGGACTCATACAATTACCACATTGGGTTCTACATATTTTTGTTGCAGTGTTTTGGGTTCTTTTGCTTTTTTGTTTTTTGAAGCCTAGTACATGATATGTGTGAAAAAGCCTTTGGGGAGAAATTCAAGAACATAAGAACAGCCATACTGAGTCAGACCAATGGTCCGTCTAGTCCAGTATTCTCTCTTCCAACAGTGGCTAATACCAGGTGCTCCAGAGAAAATAAAATGAACAGAATAGGCAATCATCGAGTGATCCATCCCATTGTCCACTCCCAGCCCCTGGCAACCAGAAGCTAGGGACACACAGAGCATGGGGTTGCATCCCTAACTATCTTGGCTAAAAGCCACTGATGGACTTATCTAGTTCTTTTTTTCAACACCGTTATTATACATTTGGCCTTCACAACATCCTCAGCAATGAGTTCTACTGGTTAATTGCACATTGTGTGATGAACTTCCTTTTGTTTGTTTTAAACCTGCTTTCTATTCATTTTATTTGGTGCCCCTGGCTCTTGTTTTATGAAAGAGAATAAACAACACTCCCTTATTCACTTTCTCCACCCCATTCACAATTTCATAGACCTCTATTATATTACCTCATAGTCATCTCTTTTCCAAAATGACAAATCCCAGTCTTTTTAATCTCTCTTCATACAGAAGCTATTCCATACCCCTAATCATTTTTGTTATCCTTCTCTGTACCTTTTCCAATTCTAATGTATTCTTTTGAGATGAGGTGACCAGAACTGCAAGCAGTATTCCAGGTGTGAGTGTACCATGGCATTATGATATTTTCTGTCTTATTATCTATCTCTTTTCTAATGGTTCCTAACATTCTGTTAGATTTTTGGACTGCTGCTGCACATTGAGCAGATGTTTTCCGAGAACTATTCACAATAATTCCAAGATCTTTCTTGTGTGGTGACAGCTAATTTAGATCCCATTATTTGATATGTATAGTTGGGATTATGTTTTCCAATGTGCATTACTTTGCATTTATCAACACTGAATTTCATCTGCCATTTTGTTGCCCAGTCACCCAGGTTTGTGAGACCCCTTCGTAACTCTTCGCAGTCTGCTTTGGACTTAACTATCTTGAGTAATTTTGTATTGTCTGCAAACTTTGCCACCTCACTGTTTACCCCTTTTTCCAAATAATTTATGAATATGTTGGACAGCACTGGTCCCAGTACAGATTTTTGACACCACTATTTGCCTCTCTCCATTCTGAAAACTGACCATTTCTTTCTACCCTTTGTTTCCTTTCTTTTAACCAGTTACTGATCCATGACAGGATCTTCTCTCTTCTCCCATGACTGTTTACTTTGTTTAAGATCCTCTGGTGAGGGACTTTGTCAAAGGCTTTCTGAAAGTCCAAGTACTCTATATCCACTGGATAACCCTTTTTCACATGTTTGTTGACCCTCTCAAAGGCATGATTTCCCTTTACAAAAGCCATGTTGACTCTTCCCCAACAAACTGTGTTCTTTATGTGTCTTGATAAATCGGTTCTTTACCACAGTTTCAACCGATATGCCTGGTGTTGAAGTTAAGCTTACCAGCTGTAATTGCCAGCATCCCCTCTGGAGCCTTTTTTAAAAAATAGTGTCACATTAGCTATTATTCTCTAGTCATCTGGTACAGAAACTGATTTAAATGATAGGTTATATACCACAGTTAGTAGTTCTGCAAATTCATATTTGAGTTTCTTCTGAACTCTTGAGTGAATACCATCTGGTCCTGGTGCCTTATTACTGTTTAATTTAACAATTTGTTCCAAAACCTCCTCTCTTGACACTTTAATCTGGGACAGTTCCTCAGATTTGTCACCTAAAAAGAATGGTGCAGATATGTGAATCTCCCTCACATCCTCTGTAGTGAAGACGGAGGCAAAGAATTCATTTAGCTTCTCCGCAATGGTCTTAGCTGCTTTGAGTGCTCCATTAGCACCTCGATCATCCAGTGACCCCATGGATTGTTTGGCAGGCTTCCTGCTTCTGATGTACTTAAAACATTTGTGTCTTTGAACCTTTGTCTAATTACTCTTCACATTCTTTTTTGGCCTTCTTAATTATACTTTTATATTTGACTTGCTAGAGTTTATGCTCCTTTCTATTTTCCTCAATAGGATTTAACTTCCAATTTTTAAAGGATCTTTTTGTCTTTAACCCCATCTTTTACTTTGTTGTTTAGGCATGGTGGCACTTTTCTGGTCTTCTTACTCTGTTTGTTAATTTGGGGTATACATTTAATTTGAGCCTCGATTAAGGTGTTTTTAAAAAGTTTCCATGCAGCTTGCAGGCATATGACTTTAGTGACTAAATCTTTTAATTTCCATTTATCTAACTTCCTGATTTTTGTGTAGTTCCCCT
>NC_133770.1:209181081-209219167 GCF_003597395.2 Chelonoidis abingdonii
CCATTGGTCCGTCCGCAGGAACGCCTGCGGGAGGTCCACTGGAGCCGCGGGACCAGCGAGCGGCAGAGCATCCCTCGCGGCGTGCCGCCTCAAGCACCGCAGTAATTACTGTGGTGGTTCATGTCCATACTGTCCTTCTGTTGGTAGCGTGTGTCCTCACCAGGAGCGCTTCCATTGACTTGAGCGATAGCGTGGGGCGCTGAGAGACCGTGCTCTCAGCTCCATACACAGCTTCCCTCTCACCCCCAGGAGCCGTGCTGCCATGAGGCTCTCAGCTCTCTGCTGCCCCGAAGCTCATGGCTGCGGTGGCTGTAAGTCAACCTAAAATAGGTTGACTTAAGTTTTTAGTGTAGACATACCCACAAAGAGACACATCTAATCTTCCTAAAAGATAGGGGTCTTCTTAGTATTAATCAACTGACGCCTTTGAAATGTTTTGAGACCTTCATGTGGTTAAGTGCTTAATGTGTTTAGCATTAAGTGTTTTTATTCTAATCCATGTTATGTTACTATTTCCATAGCCCAAAACAAGGGAACAAGATGCAACATTTGGACTGGTATTCACAGAAATAACAGTGACCACATAGCTAAAATAGAGGTAAATCCAGTAACAAAAAAAGATACGAGAACCATTGGAAACCACAACATTCTTTAAATCTGTTAATTCCGTTTTTCACTGTTAAACCTAATGAGGTAATTTAATATTTATAAATATTCATATGAGATTCTTTAACGGCTGCTTCCTCTCTTTAATAAGGTAAATGGTATGTTATATCAGTTGTTAATCCAGTATGTTGTAGTTCCTTAGTCTATCGCCACCAAAGAAACACTACCAATTAAAATGCAGTGCAAGTGACTATAAAACAAGAGAACAGCCACTAATAAAGCAGGAAAACTGAAGTAATGCAGCAACAATTTATAATTAAGCTTTCCACGCAGTTTAATTTTATAGTTTCACTCTTCCAGAAAGGGTGAACTTAACAAGCACTGCTATCTCTGTATTAATTAGGATTCTCAAAATGTAGTACATTTGCTCATAATGAAAGATAAAGCTCCCTTGATACTAAAATCATCAAGTATATTTGAGGCGGCTGAGAGTTAAAAGTAAGGAAGCATCTTTTTATATCAAAATTTTATGAGATTTACTTATAGATTTATATATTTTTAAGGCCAGAAGAGACCACTACGATCATCTAGTCTGACCTGCATAACACAGAATCTCAGCCAGCAACTACTGCATCAAACCCTTACTTCTGTCTGAGCCATGGCCAGCAAACAACTATTCCTATTTTGAAAGAAAAAAAGTAGCGATGTTTTGAAATTTGTTTTTATTCTGCATTGGAACAAAGACAAAACCTTTTGACATCATTTGAAGAAACACATGAGCGACAGACACCTAGAATAGACAATAGCCCAGTGATAGGGCACTCATCTGGGATGTGAAAGATCCGGCAGAGCAGGGAACTTGAATCTAGGGGTACGTCTACACTGCACGATTATTTCGAATTAGCTTAAACCGATATTACAAAACAGATCTAATAAAATCGGTTTAGCGCGTCCACAGTGGGATCCCGAAATCGATTGTTTGCGTCCATGGTCCAAAGCTACCATCGATTTCAGGAGCGGTGCACTGTGGGTAGCTGTTCCTCAGCTATCCCATAGTTCCCACTTCCGTGTTGAGAGCACAGTGCCTGATGGGGCAGAAAACACTGCCCCGGGTGGTGCTGGGTACAGCCTCACCCCTCCCTTTGTGAAGGCAGCAGACAACCCTTTGGCGCCTTTTTCGCGGAGTGCATTGAGCAAACGCCATAGCACAGCAATCTTTCCCTTTTTTTTTCACGTGGTGGGGGGGGGAAATAAACTGAGGAGCTGTTCCCTGAACCACGCCAGACACTGTGTTTGAACCTACAGACATTGGGAGCTCAGCCAATAATGCAAATAATTTTCAGAGACTGCTGTGGACTGTGGGATAGCTGGAGTCCTCAGTACCCCCTCCCTCCCTTCATGAGCGTCCATTTGAGTCTCTGGCTTCCCGTTACGCTTGTCACGCAGCGCTGTGTATCCTGCAGTTTTTTATTCAAACGCTTTGGCATTTCGTGTTCTGTAACGGAGCTGGATACAACAGATTTGTCTCCCCATACAGCGATCAGACCTAGTATCTCCCGTACGGTCCATGCTGGAGCTCTTTTTGGATTTGAGACTGCATCGCCAGCCGTGCTGATCAGAGCTCCACGCTGGACAAGCAGGAAATGTAATTCAAAAGTTCGCGGGGCTTTTCCTGTTTACCTGCCCGCTGCATCCGAGTTCAGATTGCTGTCCAGAGCGGTCAGTGCTGCACTCTGGGATGCCGCCCGGAGGCCAATAACGTCGATTTCCGTCCACATGAACCCTAATCCGAGTTATCACTATCGAATTTAGCGCTACTCCTCTCGTTTGGGAGGAGTTCCGAAATCGATTTAAGGAGCCGTTTAACTCGATATTAATGACGACGTCGTGTGAACGGATACAGCGTTAAATCGGTATATCGGCCATTAAACCGATTTAAAGTCGCAGTGTAGACCTGGCCTAGGTCTCCCATCTTGCAAGTGAATGCCCTAACTTCCAGGCTATTAGCTATTGGGAGAGGGAGCTTTCTCCTCTCCCTTTCTACTACTCCCTCCTCCACAATCCTGGACTTGAGAAACCTTCCCCACAACAATTTGATCTAAACTGAACCAGGGAAAAGGGATCCTAGCTGGAAGGCTTTCCAGCTAGCACAGACAGCTGTAAGCTTTTTGGTGAGAGAAACCTTTTGCTTATTAGCCTTGGTAAAGTTTAGGAATTAGCTTGCATGTTTATCCTTTTATTTCTTTTGTAACCAATCCTGACTCATATGCAGCTATACTTGTAATTACTTAAAATCTGTCTTCCTTTAGTTAATTCACTTGCTTTATTGTTTTGCCTAAACCAGTGTATTTTGGTTGAAGTGCTTGGGAATCTCTACTTAAGTCAACAAGCCTGGTGCATAGTTATTACCCATTGTTGGAATGATGGACTCCCTATAAGCTTATACCCTTCAGGAGGGTCCTGCACAGTATAAGACGCACATTTCTGGGGAGCAAGGTTGGGGCATATGAGGCTTTCACCCTATATGTAATTCATGGATGCCTGATAGCATTCAAGTATTCAGCTGGGAGTGACATTACATGCTAGTGGCTGTGAGTGAGCAGAGTCTGGAAGGGTTTGCTGCTCATCAGCAAAGCAGAGTAAAAAGCATCCCAGGCTGAAGAATTAAGGGGACACAGCAGTCTGGATTGCACCCCAAGGAATGTCACAAGGATACAACAGCCTTACTTATAGACAGGACAAGTTCTGAAAGGTTAATATAGACGTGATATTATGCTAAACAGTGAGCATTTTAATAATGCCCTATGAAGTAGCCTACATCCACTTTTATAAAAGTTACAGTACATTTAATTCATTTAATTACAGCAAAGTAATTCCTAGGTCTCAAAGCCTGTTTTTATGGGACAATGATAAATGAAAACCGTAGCTGAATTATTTTACAGGTTAATAGTCATGGCTCTAAATTCAATCAAGATTTTAAATGATTCTAATAGATGTAATAGTTATAGCATGTTCTTTAAGTGCCAAGCAATTAAAATTGTTCTCTTAGAATACTGCTTCAATTTAATATCTCCCAAGTTGCACAAAATTTGACTTCTGCTGAGAAACACACTCATATACTAAATTTTCCTCCTGTACCATAATAAAAGACATTAAAAGGGAGACTGGGTGGCTCACAGATATTGATACATTGATGCCAAGATATGACAAGTATATCCCACTTGTCCAGGATTTAGGTTTTCATGGCTATGGGGAGGGCTCACCAATACCAACCCAGCACAGAACTCTGTATGTAGCAGGAGGAGAACAGAAAAATAGGCCCAGCCTGCCCACCTACCCATGCAAGGAGACTCTGAGTTGCTGGGAGTAAGTGTTCTTCTGGATGTGGTGTTCTGTCCCATCTAGTGGCTCTGAGACCAGAGAGAGAGACAGAGACAGGAAGGGGGAGTGCAGGAAGTCTCACACTGCCTCCCTCACATCAGATACCTTGTTTTCTTGACTAAAATATTAGAACATCTGTCTAGTTAGGGTCACTACATGTCTTTCCACCTGTTTAGAGACCAGACAAGCCTGTTATAACACATGTGAAACAATATACTGTACTTGCAAGTGCTGACCAAGCCTCTTGGTAAAACACATGTGCTGTAATAAAAGGCATTATTCATAGATTCATAGACTCTAGGACTGGAAGGAACCTTGAGAGGTCATCGAGTCCAGTCCCCTGCCCTCATGGCAGGACCAAATACTNTTAACTCGATATTAATGACGACGTCGTGTGAACGGATACAGCGTTAAATCGGTATATCGGCCATTAAACCGATTTAAAGTTGCAGTGTAGACCTGGCCTCAGATTCAGCATATTTCTTGGGAGATGGAAAGAGAGATGGAGAGAGAAATCCTAAAATAGCAAATAGCCTAGTGGCTTAGGCACTCACGTGGTTCTTGCACATTCCAGGGGAGTGTCCTAATCACTGGGCTATTGGCTATTTTGGGGTGGGTGAGGCTCTGTTTTTGTTTGTTTTTTGTGAAAAAAGCCTCAAAAGGTCTGTTTCATTAAGATGCAGAACGAAAACAAATTTTGATTTTTTTCCCCAAATGGAACTCTTGTTTTCCAGTCAGCCCTAGTGCAGAGTTGACGTAAAATTTTGATTTGGTCTGTTTTTATATTCTCTTTGCACAGTTGTAAACAACTACACCCTGTTCAAGGCAGTGGAGGATCAGGCCCAAATTCTGTGCCCCAAAGATTTTCCAATCTGATACAACATACAGGTGTCTGGAGGGAAGAAGAACTGCCGCAGAATTTCCAGTCTGTTTATATTTTTCCCATGAAAAAAACACTAGAGCATCTCAGACACTAGGGGGGCCTTGCTGCAGAATGTAGGGCCAGCTTGACAGAGAATACACAAGGCCTTGTTGGTCTGAATCCTTGTGGAAAATCTACATGTCTGTATACATGCTGATTCATTTTTTCTAGATAATAATATATGCATAAGCTTGGAAACAGTTCTTGGTTAGTAGTCAATACACTAGTTCCAGACACCAGGTAGTTAATCTCAAGTGCTTAGCATTCCAGAAAATTAGCCCAGGAGACACAGCGGGAACCTGGATCATCTTCTTCTTTTATAAGTGTCACAAGTCAGTATCTAGGTTGTTTCGCCATCTAACTGCTACATCATCAGAGGTAGCAAGGTGTTGCCGTCCACCCTCCTATCTTCTAATTGTGCACTCCTCCACCACATGTTTGACGGTCTGCATTGCTGCCCTCATGGTCACATTGTGAAAACAAGAATGAGCCAAATTTCTGCATTGTAGCAGCTACTGTGGCATTCCAGTCAGCAGCCCATTAAGCCTAATCCAGGAGAACATGTTTACTGTCTTTTCATGTGGCGATGTCTGTGTGAGTGGAATGAAGTGAAATGAAAGTTGATAAAATTCAGAATACAGGCTCGGGTTCTAAGTGACAATCAGCCCAAAAGAGCTGTCCTCCAATGAGACCCCGTTCAATGCAGACCCTAGCACTGGGGCCAGTTCTCAAGATCCTGCATTTTAATATTGAGGGATATTGGTGATGAAAAGGGATATCCTCATCCATCTAGCTAAAAACTTTGAACCACATGTAATCTTGCTTCAGGAGACACACTCCACCACCAACATGCATCTTTCAGCTGAAGCCTACCCTGTCATGGCTTATCACCATCACAAGCAGTATGGGATGGCATCTTATGTTAGAGAAGGGCTGGCCGCTCTCACTGGTCCAAATGGCATTGTAGAATAGAATGCTATAGAAGGTGATGTATTGTGATAACGTCAATTCCCGCCATGTCAATTGGGGATACTCTGACAACAACTCAAATGGACAGAGTCTGATGGAGTGGGCATCAGTCGCTGACCTACAAGTCCTCTATGACCCAAAGCAAAGGGCAAGCCTTCACAGTAGCAGATGGCCAACAGGCTTTTCATCCAGCATCGCCTTTTCATCTCATGGGCAACCACCACCAGTGATCATAGAGGAGAAGGTGCTTGAAGCTTTTTCAAAGGCTCACCACTGGCTGTCTTTGATCACCATAGGCCTGTGGATATCAATAACAAATAGTCCACAGAAAACCCTGTGGAATTTTCAGAAAGCTCAGTGGGAGGTCTTTCAAACAGAACTAGAAATGTCTGTCAACAAACTGGTTGAGCCGGACTTGACATGACCAGCCAATATAAAGTATTCCTATCAAGTTTTCTGCAAATTAATTCAGATAGCTGCTAAGAAATCAATCTGCAGAAGCTGTCACCGACAGCATACACCCGGTTGGTCATCAGAAGCAGTTAAGCTCTACCAGGAATTTAAATCTGCTGGTAATGAACTGGAGGCTGTTATTAAGAATAAGGAATTCATTCAACTGTTGGATCAAACCCAGTGCGCTCGATGGAGAGAGAGAGAGAGTCACAAACATAGTCTTTACTCGTTCTAGCTAGAAAGATTAGCAGACCATCAAAAGACTTTCTGGAGATTCCAGCTTCAGCAAAAAGGAGTTTCCAGTTACTGCAAATGTTATAACATCCCAAACAGTGGCTAATGGCCACACACAGAACTTGGATAAGTCTTTCAGTCATGCAATCAAAACTGAGGTTACAGAAAGGTGGCATGCTCTAGTGTGGATTCAAACATGATGCTCCTTTTTCAGACAAAGAGCTGGACACAGCCATAATGCTTTTAAAAATGGAAAGGCTCCAGGTCTGAATTATGTCCATATAGAGGTCCCACTTCACCTAGGCCCAAAAGCTGACTGCTTTAGTTCCTCAACCAATATTCCCAGGACAACTGCATCCTAAAATTTTGGCACAGAGCATAGGTCATAGCTTTCTGAAACCAGGAAAATCTATGGCCTGAAAGAGTCTCCAGGATCAACTAGTTGATCGCAATCAACCATTTGGTGACCACTGATTTACAGCGTCAAAAGCACTCTTCAGTCTTTATCCTGACCCAAAAACTCCTCCCCAGGTTTCTTTCAGATCAGCCAACATATTTTCAAAGTATGTTGACACTGCAATTAGACAAAGGTGGCCAACCAGCTGACTCAGGCTTGTGGGGCTCCGACAAAGGGGCTGTTTAATTGCAGTATAGATGTTCAGGTTTGGGCTGCAGACCAAGCTCTGGAATCCTCCTGCCATGCAAGATCCTAGAGCCTGGGCTCCAGCCCAAGTCCAAACAGCTATATTGCAATTAAACAGCCCCTTATCCCAAGTCAGCTGGCATGGGCCAGCCCTGAGTTTTTAACTGCAGTGTAGATATAGCCTAAAGGAGCAGCTTAGGGTTTCTTGTCTCTCCTCAGTTTCTTTGTGTTCTGCCATCACAATCTTTCTCTCTCACACACACACATATCCTACCCAAAACAATACTCAGCAACAGCTCCTGGATAGGTTCACATACTCTTTGTCTCAGGTAGGACTTATGCTAACAGTTATGTTAACTGAAGGGTGAGTCCACACCTATCAGTTCACAATCCCATAACAAGGTTTCACCTAGCTCATAACAATATAAAGGAAGCCTCGAAATTTATTTCTTCTTTAAGAGATGGGGGCCCTGTGTTCTCATCTTTTACTTCAAAAATACCAGGATAGTCAAGGCTGGTCTTCCCTAGTTTCACTGGAGGACTTCTTGCAGAGGTCTTGTGTGTGTTGTGGACTGCCAAACCTTCATCAAAAGAACTGAAGGTTTAACAAAGACATCTTTTGTCTCAAAAGCTCATTAGGCTTTTGGTTAACTAAAAATACCTTCCCCATTCA
Source organism: Chelonoidis abingdonii (assembly GCF_003597395.2). Classification (NCBI taxonomy): domain Eukaryota; kingdom Metazoa; phylum Chordata; order Testudines; family Testudinidae; genus Chelonoidis; species Chelonoidis abingdonii. The sequence goes on from NC_133770.1 coordinate 209,188,963, forward strand.
ATCGCTCAGTCTCTTGTGATGTCATCATTTCACTAGTTCTACAGTCACCATAGAGTCTTCAAGTGTAGACAACACCTGCATTCCTAAATGTTAAAAAACAAGAATCCTTCCCCACCCCTTTTTTTTTTGTTGGTTTGTTTTTGCAATAAACTGTTTCAGCCTTCTTTGTACATCCAAATACAGTAAAAAAGGTCACAAACCCAAACTTTTTTCTCTGCAGGTCACACTGAAAAGAGTATTAATAGCTCTTTCATCTGTTAGGTGCCACTTTTTAATAAAAAATAATAAGTGGGTTTCAAATTAGAAAGTAAGTGCTCTAGTATATATTTTAGCCATCAGAAATTGGAAAGTGGACTATCAATGATGGACGTAAAACAATTCACCTATATCTGAATAAGAAATTCATTGAGACACTCGAACCTATTTATTCACTAGGCCGGTGTTAGGAAACTGACCGTTCTATACCTTCACAATTATTTTAGTATACATCTCTGCTGGGCAGATCGTCTTAATGTGAATCTGCAGTGATTTTTGCTACAGCCTTAACTATAGAAAAATTCACTTAATTAGACTCTGAGGAAGTTACAAAAATTGCAATTTTGAAAAGATTCCTGAAAACTGTTTTGAAAATACTGTTCATATGAATTAGTCAATGGTATAATCATGTAAAAGCAGCAGAGAATCCTGTGGCACCTTACAGACTAACAGATGTTTTGGAGCGTGAATACCCACTGCGTCTGACGAAGTATTCACCCACGAAAGCTCAGGCTCCAAAACATCTGTTAGTCTATAAGGTGCCACAGGATTCTCTGCTGCTTTTACAGATCCAGACTAACATGGCTACCCCTCTGATACTTGGTATAATCATGACATTTTAATGATAATGGCGGCTTGACAAAATATACCTTGCAGCTGGAGACATAGTTTATAGCAAGAAGTTTCCACTACTCTTTAAGGTAAATTCATTCATTTAATATTCCCATTTCTTGCAAGGCTAAGTGCTCCAAAAGTGCAAGAGAAGCGCACATTGCCTCTGAAATTCCCACTCTTATATTGCATTTGTGACCTTCTATTCTTAAGAACTTCCAGGCTTGCCAGCTTTCCCAGCTCACAACATGGTTATTTCCTTCATTATTTTATACTAATATTTTTTTAGACATAAAGCATTAAAAAAAAAGAAAAACAGTGGCCTAAATTTAAAAAAAACACAACACAAGCTTAAGGTTTAGGATTCCAAATGTCTATTTAGGCACCTAAATAAGTGATCTAGTGTTCTAGTATTTTTGAAAATAAGGTCATGTATTGGATTTAGAGGCCTAATTTTAAACTTCTGTGGAGAATCTTGCCTGGTGATTTTACCATGTTTCACATTAGCTCAAGTTATTAAAATAGCATACTTTAGTATAGTTTCCTAAGATCGGTGACAGAAAGCTACCTTTAAATCATTTCATTAAGAATCTAAAATGGGCTAGTAATCTCATCATCATAATCACAGCACAGAATACTCTTAACAGATGAAAAGAAAATTAATCTATATTTATTTTGTCGCTGCTTTCAAATCACCTTATAAAAGTGTTATATAAACACTATGGCATAGTACCACTAATGAGACTCAGTGATTAGGAAACCAAGATTCCTTCTCTCAACAAATTAACAGAATGTGCTTTTCTCCACTAGAAAATATGGAAAGACACCTTGTAACAATATATAAATCAGTAAGAGTTAAAAAACGGTTATTTGGAAAAAAAACTTCATTGTTTTATGCAATAATGGATCTTTTAAAAATGTAAATATTTTATCAGAAGCACTGATTTTGAAAGCTTACGAATATATATATTCAGTATTATGGAAATAATTATTTTTGTGTTTTTCTAATACTAACCTTTCCAGAAATGACTTTTAAAAAGTCTTCTTGGATCCTCTCCTAGCTTAATTACCCAAATGAAGTACTCATACCAAATTAAGTACGAGAATACAAAATACTAATGTGCAACCTGCCAAGGACCAAATCTGGGACAGGGCCCAAAATGAGTGACAAGAAAAATAGTAGTGCATGAAACTTTAAATCATGTGGGATTAACTATTGGAAATTAGCATTTTTATAACCATGATTTCATGAGTCTTCATTTCTGATTCTAATAATTTACCATAAAGTTGAAAACTACAAGGGGCCACATCCTGCAATGCATTAGGGTAGCTTTATTTCTGCTCCTTTGGTGGAAAGGTGTCCTAAAGACAATATGACCAGTGAGGCCACTCTAGCTACAGGCAAGCCAGGCATCTGCCTAGAATGGGAGATTTGGCCATGATGAAGAGGTGACTGGGCCAAACCTGAGTGATGCTGTGACTCTGTGCACAGCTGCTCTTCTGTCATGCCTAAAGCTGCAGATTGCCTTGAGCAACCTCTGTTAACCAGTCATCAGAGGCTCTCCTCCAGCGGCACAGAGCTGCTATACTGGCTCCTACACCACCACCCCTCCTTCCATGGAGTGGCGAGGGAAAAGGGGAGTGGCTGGTGGTTTCCTACACTCTGGCTGCAGTTCTGGCCCCTGGGTGTGTTGGCAATTTGTGTAATTTAGGGCATCACTAAGGCGGTTCTAATTTGTGCAGTGCAGATCAGCCCAGAATAAGGGGAGAGCAAAGGTGGCTTTCCTAAATCCCATAAAGCTTTGGTGCATATCCTGAGCAGTGATTAAAAAAAGCTCAGTAAGAGAGTACAACAGTAGCTTTGTTGTGCACCTTCAGTCTCTCCATTATCCGTCAGCTTCTTCCATGCTGAATGTCAGTGAGGTGCTGACTCCACTAACAACAATTCCAAGCATCCCTATGGACCATTTTAATATTTATTTATAGGCATTTCTATTGTAATCTTCACCGTAGTATCTTCACTGCAATGTGGTACCGGGAGACAGAAGCATAGGGCCAGATTCTCCAGTGTGACTAATTTATAGATTCACAGATTCTAAAACAAGAAGAGGCCATTGTGATCATCTTGTCTAACCTCTTGTATAACAAAGGCCATAGGAATTCCCTGAATTAATTCCTGTTTCAACGGCAGCATATTACATGTGAACTACCGTATCAAGTGAGGTCTCACAAGGGTCAGTCCTGGGTCTGACACTGTTCAATCTTTTCATTAATAAATTAGATAACCAAATGGAGAGTATACATATAAAATTTTCAGATGACACCAAGTTGGGAGAGGTGGCAAGCACTTTGGAGGACAGGATTAGAATTCAAAACAACCTTGACAAATTGGAGAATTGGTCTGAATTCAACAATACGAAATTAAATAAAGACAAGAGAAAGGTACTTCACTTAGAAAGGAAAGACCAAATGCACAACTGACTCGGCCGTAGTACTGCTGAAAAGGATCTGAAGGTTATAGTGGATCACAAATTAAATGAGTCAACAATGTGATGCAGTTGCAAAAAAGACTAATATCATTATGGAGTGTATTGTATAACTATCCCACTCTACCAAGGGGCCAGAACTCTCAGCACTGGTAAGGCCTTGGTTATAGCACTGTTTCCAATTCCGGGAGCAACACTTTAGGAAAGATGGGGATAAATTGGAGAGAGTCCAAAGGAGAGCAACAAAAATGATAAAAGGTTAGAAAACCTGACTTAGGAGGAAAAGTTAAAAAAACTGGGTATGAGTAGCCTTGAGAAAAGACAACTGAGGCAGGGGACCCGGTGACAGTCTTCAAATATGTTAATAGCTGCTATTAAGGGGATGGTGATCAATTGTTCTTCACTGAAGATATGAGAAAAAATAATGGGCTTAATCTGCAACAGTGGAGATATAGGTTAGATATTAGGAAAAACTTTCCTACTGTAAGGGCAGTTAAGCTCTGGAATAGGCTTCCAAGGGAGGTTGTGGAATCCCCGTCATTGGAGGTCTTTAAGAACAAGTTGGACTTGTTCAGGATGGTCTAGGAGGTTTACTTCACCTTGACTCAGTGCAAGGGGATGGGCTGGATGACTTCTCAAGGTTCCTTACAGCTCTACACTTCTATGATTCTATATCTTTTAGAAAAACATTGAATTTGATTTTAAGATTTCCACTGATGGAGAATCTACCACTACCATTGGTAAATTGTTCCAGTGGTTAATTGCCCAAACTGTTAAAATGTTGCACCTTATTTCTAGTCTGAAATTGTCTAGAGTAGACTGAAGAGCCTTTTATCAATCATCATCACATTACTGTTCCCCATGTAGGCACTTACAGACTGTGATCAAGTCACCCCTTAATCTGGTCTTTGTTAAACTAAACAGATTGAGCTCCTTGAGTCTATCACTAAGATATGTTTTCAAGTCCTTTAATCATTCTCATTGCTCTTCCGGGAGCTCTCTTTAATTTATCAGTGTCCTTGAATTGTAACATCAGACCTGGACACAGTATTCCAGTAGCAGTTGCATGAATGCCAAATACAGAGGTAATTCTGTCTATAGAGTTGGTGTATCCAGTCTGTGCCAGGGAATTCTTCTGTACCACACAGCCAAAGTAGAGACTCCTATGCCACCCCCTGCTGACCGGGACATGGCAGAGCAAAAGAGACATGGCTGGAATGCCCCCTACTCTGCACTAATTCTGAACTGCCATTTTGGACTTTTACAGCCATTAACAACCTGTGTAGCATAGAACAGCACTCAACTTTCTCTTACTTATGACAGTGTAAGTGGAAGGTGCAACTTGTGAATCACACCATGGATAATATGGGAGATACAAGTGGCACTTTGGGCAGAGAGGCCCTGGAGGAAAATCCTAGCAACAACCACACAGAGTTAGCAGTAGTCAGTCAGCATTTCCACACAACTTCCAACAACTGCTAACTGGACGGGGGCAGCAGAAGACCTTGTCACCCCATTATAAACTGCATTATTATACATCATGGAGTAGGTGATCACTCCTTTGGTCAATGCTGCATCTAAGACCAAACAGAGGAGCTGGAAGCAAACTAAATGGGGATAAATTCAGCAGGTGCCCTTTGAAGCATTTGCAAATGTCTTTAGAATCACAGGTTGAGTATCTCAGGCCTAGATTTTCCTTTTCATTCTTATCAACTTATTCTCTGAATACTTATGTCTTGCCCAAGGGGGCTAAGACAGACCCCATTGCTATACTTCAGACATTGCCCAGATCAGTTTATTAGTGCAGTGTCTTGTCTTCTCTGGTGCTATGGCCTAACACAGAAATACTGCACAAGTTTAAAATCTTAGGTGTTGGAGAGGAGTTATGGAAGAGAAATAGAAACAATAAGTAGATTATCCTGAAGTGTAAGCTTCTCACACAGACATAGTGGAGGGGATGGAGGGAGAGGAAATTCCTAACATTCTCAGCTGGCAAAGAGAGAATGGAAAATGTTATGCATGCATGCCATTCAAAGATATGATTAAGCATTTTATAACCTTGAGTAGTTTTCTCTACATACAACACAGGGCTGTAATTCTAATACTAAGGAAACCTCTAAAGATAGTTGCATATATCACTATTTTACAAAGATTTGAACATCAGTAGATGTCACTCCCACAAGTATGTTCATATTACTAATCTTCTTCTGGACCCAAAGTTCAACAGGACAGAAAAAATTATTTAAGAAATCTTTATAGGTGATTGCTAGTCTATCAAATCAATCCAGCATTTTTTTTCTCTTATTGATTTGTCAAAAGAGACTGAAAAAGCCTCTTATTCACTCATATACATTGCCTCCAAAAGATGAGAGTTCTTGCAGTAAAAGAAAAATATATACAAGCGTTTTAGGAGAGCCCCTAGAGGGGATATTTAAAATAAGGAGAAAACAAAGCTTTGAAATATTATAGAAATGACATGGTGTTCAGCCCTTATGAAGATAAGTCCTTAAGTGAAACATCTACTGACATTAAATCTTGATTCTGAATTATTGTTCTTTGACAATCTGCATGTGAGGTTTTTTGGGTTTTTTTTTAAGTTTAATGAAAATATACATATACACCCACACACTTCAAGGTAGTTACCTGGCTTTATGATCAGTCTTACAATGGTAAATGCCTTGTTGTCTTCATTTGCTTATTTATTTTGATGACATTCCCTCCTCTCCCCCACCCCAACAAAATAAACAAACAAACAAACAAACAAATAAATAAATAACATGAAATTGTGGCAGAACTCATCTGTTGTCCTAGCTTAGCAGCAGCTGTTAGAAGCCTGCATAAATCTGTATACTTGTTATGGCAGATATGGCTTGTTAACAATTTAACAATATGCAAGGTATACAAAAGGTGAGAGCTGCTTTCTAGAGAAAGGACAGAAAAAGTCCTAGGGTATGGCTACACTCACACTTTACAGTGCTGTAACTTTCGCGCTCAGGGGTGTGAAAAAATACCCCCCTGAGCGCTGCAAGATACAGTCTGTAAAGCGTCAGTATAATCAGGGTGGCAGTGCTGGAAGCGTGGCTCCCAGCGCTGCACGCTACACCCATAGAGGATGTGGTTTATGTGCAGCGCTGGGAGACCTCTCTCCCAGCGCTGCTGCTCTGACCACACTAATTCCAAGTGTAGCCATACCCCTAGTCTGAAGCCCTAGAGGCAGTTTAGCTCAGGTTATGTCTTCACAGAAGAGTTAACTTGAGTTATCTACATTTGAGTTAGGCCATCTTGAGTGAGAGTGAAATAGCACTGAAGCTAAACAAATTGGTTTAACATCACAGATTGTGTTAGCAGCTGACAAGTGCTCACTTGAGCTTTAGCCTATATCCCCAGACAACTTGAGTTTAAAGGACCACAGTGCTCAAGTTAAGGGATTTGCATGAGAATGGAATTCAAGTTAGGGGCAATACTTCTGTTATAACTTGAGTTAATTCTGCAATGAAGACAAGCCCTTAGATGATTATGCTACATTGTATTATTATGTTTGAGTTACCAACAAAGCTGAAGTCCAGGGATGGGACAAGTCTGAACTCTAACTCAAGGTTTGTGTATTCTGAGGATAAGTTATTAACTAGGGCCCAGATCTTTATTTAAACACTGATTTCAATGGGAGTTAGATTTTTACTTTCCAGGCTCTGGTGGAGCAAGAACCCTTTCACAAAAACCCTGTTGCTGTAAAGGAGTGCAAGAGACACTACCTGATTCTCTGTTCAGAAGAAAGCCAGAAGTGTCTCAGCAGGTGGGAAAGAAGTCAAATGAACTAGTGAAAGTCTGTAGTTGGTTAGTGCACAGTGCTGCATTATTAGGACGACAACTGAGTGAAAGCAAGGTTCTAGCTTCTGATTCTCAAGCAGGCAAAAGGGAGGAGGACTGGAAAGGTACAGTTTCTCTCCAACACCCCCTATTGGATGTCTATGAGCAGGGAGTGAAATCAGGGAAGAGAATTTTGCTAAGTGATGGGAGCATCCAGTAGCTAGAAGTTGAAGCTAGACAAATTCAAAGTGGAAATAAGGTGTACATTTTTAACACTGAGGTTAATTAACCCCTGGAACAATTTACCAGGGTCTTGGTGGATTCTCCATCACTGGCAACTTTTAAATCAAGATTGGACATTTTTCTAAAAATATCTGCTCTAGAAATTATTTGGGGGAAGTTCTTTGTCTTAAGTTATACAGGAGGTCAGACTAGATAATCACAATGGTCCCTTCTGGCCCTGGAATCTATGCACACAGCATGAAGAGCAACTTGTGGATGGGGGAGAGACTGAAGACGAGGTCCCTGCGTGTGAAGTGGTGAGTAAAAGCTACATCCATTTGGATTGGTGTTTTTAGCTACTTATGAAGTTATTGCATATGGAATTATGAAAAAACCCTGAGCGTGAATTCTAGCTGGGTTTAAACACCTGGATGCCCTTTTACTAAAAAATAGCGGCAAAAAAAGTGTAGACGTGCATTTCCTTGTCTTGGAAACATAGCCTTCTGGCTGCCACAATATTCGTCAGGCTGGCAAAATGGAAAATTGGCAGCAGCCCAAGGCATACAGACAAAAGCATTGTAATTAGAAACCACTTATGGCATCACAGACTGAAATATACACTAATAAAAACATCCTCAGCTAACATATGATGAGATTGTTTGTAGGGGGGGAATCTTTGCTCATGCTAACAAAACTGTCATGAATTTTATCCATGCAGCTCAGGGCCGCAATGTAAGTTTGATGAAAAGCACTAGAAAAAAAGACAAGATGGAGGGAAAGTGACACTCTGGAAAGTGGAATAAGTAGGATGATTTGACACGTGATCACAAAGAAACTGGGACATCAGAGATTGATACTTAAGCAGGGAGAAGTAAAGGGATGTTTTTAAATGTGCTGCTGAGGTTTCAAATTCTCACTAGAAAGGGAAGGATGGTTCAACAGCTCTCTTTTTTTCTGACAAAACAACCTACACTCTCCTCAATAAGTGGTACTAGAAAGTCATGCAACGCTGCCAGAAGTCTCTCTGGAGGCTCAGCACATTCACTGTACAACATACTGAGAACTCACTCCCACTCCTGTCAAGGCAGGAAGTCTGCTTCTGAATCCCCATTTTCTAACATATCATCATACTGCAAAAAATTGGTGTAGGCTTTTATTAAAAAAATGTGTATTAAAAATGCAGATTTAGGAATTGGAATTTTCACCAAGAATTTTCCATCTATGGTTACTTATGCAGACTCCTTTTATTTTTTTTTATCCACTTAATGAATTAGAGGCAGAGCTGTGTTGTCAGTACTCAGTCTAAGCTCTGTGGCAGGTTGTGATAGGTTAGGCATGGAAATGTCTCATTTTGTTTGTTTTTCCATCTTTTTTCTAAGCTGCTTTGTTCTGACTACACCATTCTCTCCTCTCTCCACCCCTGAAGAAATGCAGAGCTAAACCTGCTTCCCTCTTAGGCAGCTGCTTTGATTGGTCAGGGGTTCTGAAAAGGAAAACCTCAGCTGCATTTCACACTTTGTGCTTAATGCTGCAGAAGTGGAATGTGAAGCAGTCACTTGGCACTCCTGTCAAATGAGGAGTTAATAGTAACTCAGGCTCCCACAGGCGCTACAGGGTGGGACTACGAAAGTAATTGCTTCAGGAACAGGAAGAGAAATGACTGAGCAAAGGCTGCAAGCACAGCTTCTTAAAATTTTCCAACAGAAAATGCCCTTTTGTTCAGTTCAAAACTTGCCACAGGAATGTGTTTATTCTGATGAAATTTTTGTTTTGAAAAAAATTGAGATGAAGCATTTTGATACGTTTGGATCTTATTAGAACGGAGCATTTTGATTTTTCATTGAAATGACTTCATTTTGAAAATGTTTTATATTATAATTTATATTCTAAAATATACATTTGTAAAAATTGAAATTGTAATGAAACATTTCAACTTTGAAAGGAAATGCTTCAATTGACCCAAAATGAAATTTTTCAAAAAATTTGCTTTATGGGAAAGTTTGAAATTTGGCAATTTGTTCTGATTCAGATCTAACACAAATTTTGAAATTGCAGAATTTCCTGATAAAAGGAAATTCTGGTTCCCACATAGCTGTAGCTCTCAGTGAGTTAAAACACCCTGTGGTTCAGGGAAATAGCTTTTGTTATGTGTTGACTTTTTTGGTGATCTGGTTTTCTGTGACCAAGCTCCCATACACACTATGGCCAAAGTTTCCAAAAGTCTGAGCAGATACAAACAGTCATTTAGATGCCCATCTAGTGCCTCAGGTGGCTGCTGGGTACCCAACAAATGTTCAAGTTGGTTTTTACCATATCCAAGTTTCCTGAGTTTCTAGTGCTCAGTGGGATTTCCTAAAGCAGGGATCGGCAACCTTTGGCACACGGCTCGCCAGGGTAAGCACCCTGGCACTTTACCGGCCGCGTCCACAGGTTCAGCCGATCACGGCTCCCACTGGCCGCCGTTCCAGGTCAATGGAGGTGGCAGAAAGCAGCGGCCAGAACATCCCTCGATCCGCACCACTTCCTGCAGCCCCCATTGGCCTGGGATGGTGAACCGCGGCCAGTGGCAGCCGCGATCAGCTGAACCTGCAGACGCGGCAGGTAAACAAACCAGCCCGGCCCGCCAGCGTGCTTACCCTGCTGAGCCGCATGCCAAAGATTGCTGATCCCTGTCCTAAAACATCCATACAAGCATCCTGGCTTGGAAATTACTACTAGGTGCTAAATGTTATTACACATGACACTATTGCATCTGCTAATGAGGTCTGGACACCTAGTGGTGAGCAGTCTAAATGCAGGCTAGTTTTAGACAGCATGATGGGAAGAAGATGGGAGAGGATGAGGAGGCAAGAGGACAGGGTAACCACATAGCAAGTGTGAAAAATTGGGACGGGGGCAACTGGTGCCTATATACAACAAAGCCCTGAATAACAGGACTGTCCCTATAAAATTGAGATATCTGGTCACCCTACAAGAGGAAGCCCAAATATTGATTCAAATGTCACTGGAGGATTAAAGGCGGAGAAGGAAAGAAGTTGAAGTACAGAAGAAGGACAGAAACAGGGAACTGCCCCTGAAGATGTTATGGAGGAACAGGCCTGCTGTTTGCTCCTTTAAGATGTGCTACAATTTCTGAAAACTCTAAGGAAGCAAATTAATCTATTTATGTTCATACTTTTAGTTTAGGCTTTTCAGTACCCTGATAGCCACAACTAGTGCTCAGACAGCTTGGACACAGCCAAATGCCAGCTCTAATTACCCCTACCGACTTGAGCCCCTGGCGGTGTCCCAGCATGACAATTTGAGTCTGCCCAAGTTTTGAAATTTTTTTTACTTGAAGCTCTCTGTACCAGTTTCTCCATCTGTTAAATAGACATATTACTTATGCCTCACTGTAAAGAACAGTGAGATGGATGGATGAGGAACAACTAAGTATGGTTGTTATTATTAGCTCCTGTCAGAGCTATTGTCTGTAGGTCTTAACTGTCACGTTAGCTGAACCCCCACCAGCAGGGCTTTGTTCTGCAGTTATATGCATTTCTGACTGCAGGCACTGGAGGGGTGGGGGAGAAGGAACTCAATCCTTCTGTCTGTTAGAGGGACTGGGGGCGTGTGGTAAACATCTGTCCCAAATCTGGACCTTAGCGTCCAAAATCTGGGTGCTTACTATGGACTCCCCCAAGCTTTCTACCAGCTTGGATCTTATCTCGCTGCCACCAGACAGGAATATAGCACCTGCCTCCCTCTGGTCCCCCCAGACTTTCCCTGGAGAGACCCCCAAGACCCAGAGCCCCTGGGTCTCCCTATTCATCCCCCAACTTCCCTCCCTTTCCCTGGGTTAGCCGGAGTGATGCCGTTATTATGCTCCTTAATACAAACCAGCGAGGATAATTTACCTCCCCCTGGCTATGCATTCAACCTAGCAGCTACACACAAGAGATTCCCCCCTCCCTTCTTCCCGTAGCTGTAACTAGAGAAAGACCTCAACCAGTCTTAAAAGAAAACTTATATAAAAGAAAGAACTACATATAAACAAACACTGCATTAAGAGATCAATACAGGGATATGGCTTATAAGAAAATAGGAATAAACAGTCTGATTTAAAAGATAGCCAATTTAAACCAGTCCAGCAAAACAACACACATGTAAATACAAAACAAAGCATATAACAGCCTATTGCCTTGCTACCTTTGTACTCACACTTTGGTAGACGAAAGTTAGAAAAAAGATTGGAGTTAGAAGAAGAGCTGTTTCACTCCATAGCCGGGAGAAACAAAAGACTCAGAGTCCCCAATTCCCGCCCCTGACTTTTAAAAAATCCAGTTCTCTGATTGGTCCTCTGGTCAGGTGTTTGGTTCCCCCTTTACAGGTAAAGAAAATTTAACCCTTACCTATCTACTTATGACAGGGCGTCCTCCCCCTCCTGCCACTATTTGCTCTGCTAGGGGGAGAAGAGTTAAGTGCAGCTGCTTCTATTCCTGCCTTGCCATGAAATCTTCAGGGGGATCCATAAGTGCTGGAACTAGGGGTGCTGCCGCACATCCTGGCTTGAAGTCGTTTCCATCATATACGGGCTTTACAGTTTGGTTCAATGGCTCTCAGCACCCCCACTATACAAATTGTTCCAGCATGCCTGGGGGATGTGGGGACAGTCCATCTTCTTGTACTATTTCCCATATTTATAAAGCCGCATGGGAAAAGGCACGGTGGCTTTGGAGGTTGCATGGAGTGGAGTGGAAGGCAGGGTGAATAGACCTGTGATTAGAGTCAGATAGAGTGAACCAAGTGCTGATCATTCTGCTTTTTTTGAAACCAGGGTGAGGGGGAAAGCAGCAGAAGAGCTTTCCATATCAGGGTGCAGACATGGCAGCAGTTTGGGTGGCTGTCAAACTGCAGAAGGCACCAGGCCCTGATTATACAGCACACACATTTGGACTTACATTTAGAAGAATTAAGCCAAACCAAAACACTGTTGAGAAAAATATGTAAGTAATTTTGTTATAGAGGACAGGAAGTGAGCCTGAACACAGATGCAGTTAGACGCAGCGTGATAGGAAAAGTGCACGCTAGGTGCCTTATGATGCAACTTTTTTTAAAAAAAGCAAGATACCTGCGTGGAGGAGTTTACCATCTAGTTTCAGACATGCTACAATATAGGGGACAATAAAAAAGATGTGAGAGAAAGATCAGGAGTGACACCATAAAATTATGCAGTTACTCATTTAGGACAGGCATACATCATGATGGAACAATGGATTGTGTTGTTTGGGGGTTAACCAGCTGCAACAAAGTCACACTTGACAGTTCTAAAAGAGTAGCTAAAGGCAGGCATATTAATGGTAGAATAGTTAATGCCCTTTTTCCTATGAACTGAAAGAGGTTACCTCAAGTTAATCATGGACACCTGAATCTAATTAAGGGCAGCCTCTGACCTTTGAAAATCTCTTCCAGTGAAGAGAGAGGAGAAGCAAGCTGCAAAAGAGTTGTGTGCAGTAAGGGGAAAAGGCTTCTCCTAGGTAAACGGCTGTTTTCTCTATAAAGGAAATCTTGTGTTTATTTCTGTTTGGGGATGGGGCCTTGGTTCTTAGCATAACTGGGCCCAGAGTGGGCAACTGATTATCAGTAAGGCTGCAAGTTTGTCATGGAAGTAACAGAAGTCACGGATTCTGTGACTTTCCATTACCTCAGTGACTTTTGCAGCAGCCGGTGAGCCTGGCTCAGGAGCAGCACAGGCAGCTCCTGTGCCAGGTGCACTGGCTGCTGGTGGGGCAGTCTCGGACCCCCGCAGCAGAGTCTGGGTGTGGGAGAAGGCACGAGGTTGAGGCACGGGACAGAGTGAGGCAGGGTCTGGGCGGCGCTTACCTGGGAGGCTCCCAGGAAGTGGCAACATCCCCCTCGCTCAGCTGCTAGGCAGAGATGTGGCCAGGCAGCTCTGCATGCTGCCTCTGCCCAGGGCACTGCCCTCACAACTCCTGTTGGTTGGGAGGCAGCCAATCGGAGCGGTGGGGATGGTGCAGGCAGAGGCAGTGTGCAGGGCTGTCTGGCCATGCCTCCACCTAGCAGCTGAGCGAAGAGGAGGTTGCTGCTTCCGGGGGAGCTCCCAGATAAACGCTGCCCAGAGCCTGCCTTACTCCGTCCCATGCCCCAACCCCCTGCCCCTTCCCATGTCCAACCTCTGCTGCTGGGGGGAAAGGTGCGGAACCAGGTAGGGAGCCTGCCAGCCCTGCCACCCACACCCTCCCCCTGGCACCAGCAGGGGTCCTGGGCCGCACACCGCTGCCTGTGCTCCCTCTCCCCCCCGCCAGCACCCGAGCCACCCTCCCCCAGCACCCATGAGGCCCCCAGGCAGCCTCCCCATCCCCAAATTTTATTCACTGGTATTTTTGGTAAAAGTCATGGACAGGGCACGGGCTGTAAATTTTTGTTTATTGCCCACGACCTGTCCGTGACTTTTACTAAAAATACCTGTGACTGAAACGTTGCCTTAGTTATCAGCATTGGAGGCACTAATCCAGGAGAGTTAGTTTTTTGTTGTTTAAAGAAACTTATAGGGCCAACCCTAGGGCCTACCATGTAAATATTGTAAATAAATCAACATTAAGAATCAAACCTCTGAAGCAGGTGCGATTTACTCCAGGCCCCTTCTCTGCACCCAACACCAGAGGAAGAGAGATTGAGTTTTGACCTGATGAAAAGTGTGTTGCCACATATGGCATTAGCGGTGGGATTTGACACAGCAGACTACCCCAGAATCCACAACAGGATGCTACCAGAGTCCAGGTGGCTGCACAGCAGGAGTCTGTACAAATATAGCAGGAGACAAACTAACTGTTGATAAACTAGGCAACATGGGACCAAGCCATCCTACAGGAAGCAGTGAGACAGCTAACGCCCTGACTGCTACAGAAGGTGGCCATGATGGAACTCAATCCTTAAAGGCTAGCAGCTATCTATAAAAGATAAGTCACATCAAGGCATATCTCCTCATGTTTGGAAGAACAGCCCTGTGACATTCCTGGCTTCACTCCCTTACTGTGTGGAGAGGACCAGAAGCCCTATTATGAGATGGTAATGGAAATATCCAAGGAGATTCTGATCGATCAAGAGATTCCCTTTGTATCAAAGTTGATGAAGGAGCTGTGTGTGATGCATTAAATACGGGCCCTGTGAACTTCAGTTTACTATCCGGACTGATGGCCTGGTCAAATGCTTCAGCAGGACACTGAAGAGCATGATATAGAAAGTAGCAAGTCGAGATGGGAAAAACTGGGATATCTTGCTACTCTACCCAATGTTTGCTATAAGGGAAGTACCCTGTAGGGTGACCAGATACAAAGTGTGAAATATCAGGACCGGGGGAGGCGGATAATAGGTTACCTAAAAAAGACAATACAACCCTAATTATCAGGACATCTGGTCACCCTAGTTATATGGTCACTATGTCTGTGGCATATTGGACATTGCCTAATCAACGAACCAGTGTCACTGAACATGTCATGCAGATGCAGGATAGAATATCCCAAGTCATCCCAGTAGTGCAGGAACATATGGAAAAAGCCACAGAAGGCCCAACAAGCCTATTACAATTGACAAGCAAGGGTTTAGAAATTCCAGACTTCTGATCAAGTAAAGGTGTTGGTGCTCATGATGGAAAGCAAGCAATTAGCCGTATGGCAGGAGCCATACAAAGTAATAGAGGCCAAAGCAGGAGCAAACCATCAACCTATTCAAGACCTGGCAATACATAGCAACGTGTATGGTCATGCTAGAGACACTACTGCGGGAAGATAAGCCTCAGGAATGAGTCAAAATATCTCCAGAGTTACCCCTGTAAAGCCTCTAGAAGTTGTCAAGATGACTGAATGAAACCAAGATTTGTTTTCAGAGAAGCCAGCCAGAACCACAGAAGTACATCACAAATCCAAGAGTGAATGTGAAGCTTAAACCATACGGGATTCCTGAGGATAAAAGGGAGGAAATCAGTACAGAAATTAAGAAAATGGAGAGAGTCAAAGTTTTCCATAGTTAGTGGTCCAACCCAATCATTCTGGTATCTAAACCAGATGGTACCACGAGGTTCTACAGTGACTTCTGAAAATTAAATGAGTTTCCCAGTTTGTTTCCTACCCCATATCTCAGACAAATGAGCTCATAGACCAGTTGGGAAAAGCAAGATTCTTGTCTACCCCTCAACCTGTCCAAAGGCTATTGGCAAATCCCTCAAGCAGAGGCTGCCAAAGAGGAGACTGCTTTTTCTACACCAGAAGGCTTAGACCAGTATACGTTCCTCCATTTTGGATTGCACGGGGCACCAGAAACCTTCCAACACCTCACCAATAAGCTATTATGCCCATGTGCCAGGTATGCAGACACTCACTTGCACAATGTGATCATATACAGCCAAGACTGGGGGACACATCTGGAAAAGGATGAAGCAGTACTGGATACCCTGAGAAAAATGGATCTTACAGCTAACCCATCCAAATGTGCAGTAGGGCTAGATGAAGCCAAATACCTTGGGTACATCACAGGCAGAAGCGTAGTGAAACCCCAGATGAACAAGTTAGAGGTGATAAAAAGTTGGCCCCAGACAGTAAGGAAGAAGCAGGGCAGAGTGTTGTAGGGATAGCGAGAATCTACAGATAATTTATTCCCCACTTGATTAGCAGGGTGCAAGCAATGTTATGCATAAAGGCAGCACGCAAAAGGACAAAGAAACAACTTTAGGCAGACAAACAGGACATCAAGGCTTAAATTGGCATTATTAGCAGTGCAGAGAAGGCAATGGGATAGTGTGATAAGAAACTAGGAGCTTGATCAGTTTTCTTACACCAATATAAATCCACTGGGCCAAATCATGCTGCACAAAACCCTTCTTCAGCTTGCCTCCCATCGCTCTTATGTGTCATTCTGACAGTGCAAAAGGGGCATTCAGTGAAGCCAGCTTAACGGATTACCTGGATTTTGGCCCAGTTTGGGGGAATTCTCAGGCGTCAGACCTGGCATACACCATACCCTCTTTTTCACAACCCCCTGGGTAGTGGTTGTGTCAAGTATGACCAGACACGTAATGGCATTTTTCTGTTTGTGTCTGTTTGTACATAATGTGAAAACTTTGGAATGATGCATCCCATCAAATTCTAAAACTTCAAGGGAAGTTCTAAACATCAATAGGCAGAATTCTACTGATTTTGATGAAAACTAGAAAACCGGAAAGAGAAAATGTGGGCCAGGTGGAGTCCTGGCATCTGGTTAGCAGAACCAGCACAGCTTCACCCACCATT
This sequence comes from Chelonoidis abingdonii, assembly GCF_003597395.2. NCBI lineage: Eukaryota > Metazoa > Chordata > Testudines > Testudinidae > Chelonoidis > Chelonoidis abingdonii. The sequence continues at coordinate 209,205,629 of NC_133770.1, forward strand.
GTCATGGTCTATAAATCAAAGAACTGGTTGATAACAGCCATTAACGCCATCCAGCATAACAACACCCCTCATCTCAGCTCTGATAAAGGTCCCAATACAGTTTTAAAATGCTGACACCCTGAATGATTTATCTCCCAGGCAGAAAGAAAAGAAACAATAGTGGGCAGGGAAATAGGGGGCACCGAATGGGAGGGAAGAATGGGGGTTGCTGGCATGCATATGTGCTGAAACTAGGGAAGTTGCTACACCCCTTGGCTTGAAGTGGTTTTCATCATATACAGGGTTTACAGTTTGATTCAATGTATCTCAGCATTCTCACTATACAAATTGTTCCAGCACCCCTGCTGCCATGTGAGGAAGAGGAAATGAGGAGCACACATACAACCCCTGCAATGTGGCAGAGGGGGAATGAGGGAAAACACACAAAGCCCCTGTCTTGGGGGAAATCGATAATGCAGGGGCATGCAAGAAAGGGGGAATGGAGGCCACACAGAGCTCTGGGCACATGGTAGATGGGAGAATGGTGGGGATGAAGGGAGGCATTGCAGGGAGTCCCTCAAATAGAGGGGGATGGGATGGTGGCACACAGGGAGTAGTGGCTGTGGTGTGTGCAACTGCGCTCAAACTATGTGACCCTGTAGAATAAGTGATCAGAATCAGCCCATAAATCAATATACAGGCAGAAGCAGAGTTCCACAGGGCTTTGTAGAAGAGGGCAGAGAACTGAAACTTGATCCAGTGGTCTCTGCTTTTAGGCAAGTCATTTAACCTGCTTGCCTCTGTTTTCCCATTTGTGAAATGGGAATAGTAATACTTAGTTACTGAGACATACTTCACAAAGTAGTGTGAGAATTCATTAAACATGTTTGTTAAAGACCTGTGAAGATGAAAAGTGGCATATAAGTATTAAATATTATTTTAAGAGAACATATCACACAGTGATACTCACCCGCTCCTGACCAGCTGTATCCCAGATCAGAAATTTATGAAGCTCATTCCCACAAGGCACAGTTTTAGTCATGAAGGATGCACTGAAATGAGAAGTATCAACTGTTTGTTATTCAAATCTAAACCCACTGTGAGGTTAACAAATGAAATTCACCAGACCAATATTCCAAATATATCAACTCTAGACTTTGGGCAGGTTTGTTTGGTTAGGCCAGGCCACTTAGGGTGGGAAAAGTCATTTTCTGGTACAGGGTCCATTCAGTAATATCCCCTGGATTTATTTATGTTTATGCAAATTAGGATTTCTCTTTTCCTCTGGTGAGGTTTAGAGGGATCCTTCTGGTTAGGCTTAAGAGCACCAGCACCAAATGTGCCTGGGGCCCATATCTCCTTTCTTCTCTGTGCACATGCCTGTCCATTGGGCAGCTGGCACTTCAGGTTCTTTTTGTTGTTGTTGCTGATCCTGGTGAACATCCTCTTGCAAGGAGTGGGATAAGTGTACATGTTATCACCCCACCAAGCAGTGAATGAGTGATTTCATATGCTAGTGTAGAAGACAGGAAAAGTAAGTGACTAGCAACAAAACAGTGGAACAGAATATACACAAAGTGTTGCCAAAAGTACAATGTAAACAAACCAAAAAGTCCCACCCCCACATCCCGTCCAATCTTGGGCATAACAGTGTTAGTTGTTACTTCTAACAATAATAGGTAGAATTTTTTCAGCAGGAAATGTGATTTTTCAAAATTGTATCCCCTTACAAAAGAATGCTAGACATTTATAGGTTTGTTCTGTACAACAGTGTTTGAGCTGAAGGAGGCCTAAAAGAGATTGCCCAGGCTCTGGTAGAATTGTGTTTCTTTCTAGACACTGCTGAACCATTCCTGCAAAGATAACTTTTATCCCTGACATATAAAGAGGCACCTGATAGGATGTGTTTTGCATTAGAAGTACACTGGATTACATCACATGGCATATGTTTTCAAAACATTTTCTAGGAAAGATACACCAGAGGTTCCCTGGATAGCCATCTGTAAATTGCTCAATTCAAACAGTGTTCCATTGGATACAAAAAGATTAAGTAATACAGGAAGAGCAGTATTTTCTTTGGTTATTTTGTGGGTTTATGTTTCCAACTATCATTCTTTTATTATGCAACACTTCACAGCTCTAAAAACAGGAAGTTCAGAACACCAGCAGCTACAGGAGGTCACTAGAATTGTGGATTTAGAACATTAGTTCATCTGGCAAAAAAAAACAAAAGAAAAAACAAAAAAAAACCCATTACCTACGTAGTAGTCCTATTTAGAAAACACAAGGTAACAAAACATATGAGCAATATTTAACTCAGTACACTAATGTGACAAAGTGTTTTTTTTCCAAATATAAAATCTTTTTCCCCTAAACGAGACAATTATGAAAAGTTTCTATTTTCTTCTCATATTGGTAGAATATCTTACTTTGATAAAGGACTGACAGTGGTTTAGAACTAAAGGACCATTAGGTTCCCATTAATTTCATCATTATGAGCAAATGACTTCCCAATCAATCCTGCCAGTGATGATGTGCTTCTTTTCCCCCTCCTCTCTGCCAAGCTTCCTCCATTTGTTAAATTCCGTCGTCCAAAACTGTATTGGAATCTGGTCATCAGATCCCCAGCTGGGACTCCAATTGTGCATCCAAAGGCAGAGGTCAACATGTTACACCTGAAAGCTTTTAGCTACCTCAACATCAAACACAAACAAAGCTTACTCTGCATAAGGAATTTAAAGTAGAATAATTACAAAACAAGAGCAATTATTCACACCCAAATAATTCCTTCATGGACAAGGTGTATTAGCTTCCTCTGCCTAGGGAAGTCAAGTGTCTTCAAAGTTTTCCAACTGATGCAGGGCTGAGGATTTGGCCACAAGTGTTGGAAAGAAGAGATCTCTGAATTAAACTCAGTTAAATGACTGACAGGAGCTAGCTTGTGATGCTTTGGATTTAGAAGCTCTACAGTTTCTGCGAAAAATAGATGCAGATGAATTATATTTGGTCTGATTATGCTGCATTATCCTGTCTTAATAAAACCTGAAAATGTGATGCATTATAAACCTAGAAGAAATTCTACTTGTGGGGGAATTCTGCACCACTGCGTGTGCACAGAATTCATGTGCTCCGCAGATTTCTTTGCTTCTCCACAGAAAAAATGAGTTTCTGATGGGGAAGCAAAGGGAAGCCAGAAGACTGGTCACATGCCCCTCCCCAGTAGCACAGGCGCATCATTTCAGGTGTCTGGAGCAGCTGGCGGAGAGGTAAATTACTGCTGAGGGTAGGGCTGGAATGCCCCTGCCAGTGACTTCTACCCTGCGCCAGACTCAGCTGCAAGTCTTGAATGGCTGGGGGGTGAGGGAGGATGAGACTTGCTCTTCCCCTGCAAGGAGTGGCTGGGTCCGGGTCAGACCCACCCCCAGAAACCTTTCCTGGCTTCAGGAAGCTCTGCACTGACCTCCCTTGCCCCACTGCTTCTCAACCATGGGGGGAGGGGCACTGTATGGGGAGCTGTTCCCACATCCACCAAACCCCTGTGTATCCAAACCCCCCTGCCAAGCCTCAACCACCCGTACCTGAACCTCCACCCCACTGAGCCTCACCCCCTGCATCCAGACCACCCCCTACACTTGAACCCTCACCTCGATGAGCCCCACCCCCTTCGCACCTGGATCACTCCATGAGCCCCCCCACATGCAGACCCCCACCCCACTGAGCCCCAACTAGCTGCACTTGGACACCCGCCCACCCCGCTGAGTTCCCCACACCCAGACCTCCCCACTGCTGAGCCCTATCCTCCTATACCTGGATCCCGCTACAGAGTCCCATTGCCTCCTGCACCTGGAACTCCTCAATGTGCCTCTGTGCATCAAGATCCCTCCACACCTGGCCCATGCACTGAGTTGCCTGCACCCAGATTGCCTCACACAGAACCCTCTCACCCCACACTTGTATCCTCCCATATTGACCCCCTCCACACTTGGATCCTGCCAGGCTGAGCCTGTCTGCTCACGCCTGGTGCAAAGGGGCAGGGCCCTGGGGTGTTTTGGGGACAGGTCCAGCCCTTGCGCTATGTAAGGATTGGATGCAGCCTCACCACCAAGCTTATGCTCAAATACATTTGTTAATCTCTAAAGTGCCACAAGTACTCCTGCTCTTTTTTCAGGTTTCCTAGTCACTCTAGCACATTGAAAGGGGACATTTAGTGGCATATGTATCATCACCCAGAGAGCAGACTCAAACCTAGCATTATTTATATTATCCCATAGTTGTACTCAGAGCTTAAAAGAGAGTAAAAAGCTTCCAGTCATGAGTTTGTATAATACAAAACACAGAGTAGTATGTGTGTTTGTGTCAGCTTCACAAATCAGGTGATTGTTCAGGAATTGTTGAGAGGGAAGAAAGCTTTCTGACTCTTAATGGCGAGGCTATTCTAAATGTAAGGAATAACATGAGCAGAGAGTGAGGCAAGAAGGCACACACAAAAAGAAAAAAAAGAAGTTAGTGGAGTGGGGAGAGCAGAAAGGGCATCAAAGTGAGGGGGAAATGTAGGGGAGTTGTGCATAGTTTTGAACATGGGGAAGAGAAGACACTTGAGATAGAAGTAAGATGATGATTTTGGCAGCCTTGAAATATTTCAAGGAAAAGATTAAACAGGGTACTTACCCAATAGTAGGGCTAATATTGTGATCAAAATGATCCTGGACAAATCGACAAACTATGCTTGATTTCCCAACCCCAGTATCCTGCAAATGAAAGAAAGAACAATAATAAATTCACAAGGTACTTGTATCTGAACTTCAGTAGAAAAATTCACTGATCAGGGGTTAATATGAATTATGATTCTGCCTTTTTTTTTTAAACCACAAAAAAAGAACAAACTTACTCTACAGGCAAGTGGAGCAGGTTAAGTGTTTGAAAAGAAAATAATTCATTAACTATTTTTGTAAGTGTCACCATCGTAACTGGAGATATTAATTTAACTCTTCTGCATTTCTAAAATTCCATCCTTTTACAACCTCACAACTCTTTTTTTTTGGTGGGGGGGGAGGGAGTTTACATTAATAAATTGTCACTGATTATAAAAGTTTACATTTAGCTATTTACTCATTCAAAATAAAATAAAAACCCACTACATGTTAAAATCCGTAGTTACTTTGCTGAGCAAAACCAACTTCCAGCAAATTAGTTTTGTGTGTGTTTGTTGTAAGGATGGACCAAAATAAATAGTTAACAAAATCTTTTCATTATGAGATAAATAAGTGATTTTCTCAGCATTTATAGAATGTCTCAGGTGCTTTTAATAAGGTCTGAAGCCAAGGACTGAGTGACTTTAGCCACCCAAGATATGCAACAATCCCCTAGAAATGCACTTGTAGGATGCATTAAGGACTCTATGAAACTGAATGTATTAATAAAAACAGAAGGACAAATGCCTCAGTGGTTGCTATGTGGGAGAGCCTGCTTCCATTACTGGTCCCAGTCTCATTCTTCCGTGTCAGTAGGGATAAATACTAGGAGTACTGCTTACGAAGCATATTCAGAACCTCTGGATAAAATAGGAAATGAAAGAAGTTCCTTGCACTATACCACAGCAAGTCTTCCAGACAAAAATGCATTTTCCAGTACTTCTTGACCACTCCATAGAACCTTAAAAGTACAGGGAGATGTAAGTAAATAGGGGGATTTCTTGGGCTCCAGTAGAAATGTACAGGGCTTCTTTTAGATGTTGAAAAGGTATCAATCCAGACCCTTCCATTTACTGAATGGACATTAACAGTGAAAGCCAAGGCCCAATCCAACTCATTAAAATGTCAGTGGAAAACTCCCACTGAGTGCACTGAAATTGAATCAGTCCCATGATCAATAAGTTCAATTTGTGTCCAGATTTCTAAAACCATTTAATATATTTTAAAATTGACAGGTTTCCAGATTGAGGCAGGGCAACTCTATTGGCACCATACAAATAATACAGAAAACTTTTCTGTAATCATTTTTCCAGACCTTGAACTTTTTCAAAGATGGAAAAAACAAATCTAAGTATTTAGAATCCCTCTCCCTTGCTTAAATAAAACTGTAATAATCAAGGGTGGGAAAACCTTTCTTACTAGAAAACCATCATTTAAACTCTTGTCTCTAATTCAAGGCTGTCCTTACTTAGTCTGCTTCCAAGTCATAATAAATATTCACTCAGCACAGATGGTTGTTTATCTGCAATGTGCAATCGATATACACAAATTTCAAAAAAGAGCAACAGTATTTAAAACCAGCCTAGCAAATTCTAATCAATAGCCACAACAAACATTGCGGCTATCCCCAAAATTCACCTTCCTTATCAATTCCATCTGACGTTCCTGCACAGTCACCAAACCCAGGTCAGCACAGCACATTTTAAGAAGTCTTCTGTGGCAACACTGAATAATATAATTATTCCAGATTTTAACTGTGCTTCAGAAAACCAAAACGAGCTCAGAGGAATTGCAATTCCCTTTTGTGGAAAAGTTGCTTCTGCTCCAGAGTTTAAAATTAGACACCATCTCAGCGATCTGATGCCACCTCAGTGCCATACCTATTTATTTTCAGCTGCCTTAATAGGCCAGTGGCAAGTGCAATTACAGCTCAGAAAAGAGAGGGATTTGGTCTTTGGCAGGGCTGTAGCATCTACATGCTGAATTTGGAGCTTACCTCATTTTGCTAGAAGATACTAATTCTTTGACCAATTAACCAAGCTTTAGTGGTTTCTATTTCTCTTACATCCTTCTCAGGAATTGCAGCTAAACCTAGATACATGCCAGCCATCCAGCCTGCATTCAAGTAGCCTCCAGCTTAAAGGCACTTAGTCTGTACCCTTGTGACTGCTTTGACTAGCCCTCGGAATATATTTAGAGCAGCATTTGCGGGGGAGGGGAATAAAATGCTGACCATCATTCTATATCTAGTTTTAAAACTATCTGGACAATTTTTAATATATTCTCATGCACCTGTCAGGGACTCTAACCCAGACAGCAAAGTTCATTGTCTGACCGCAAGAGAGACAGGCAACACCAGCAAGGTCCGATCAAAAGCTCTTTATTGACAAGTGCACGCATCAATAGAGAGCTCGTCTCCAGAGAGAACCAGCCTGCCCTTTACATCTTAGTATAAGCCTATATAGACAGTTCCGTCGCGTCATAAATTATTCACTGGAGCAACCCACCCCCTTCATTTCACAACTAGAAACTAGACACCTTTAGTATACATGCATGCCTAAAGTTAGAAATGTAGGGGAGTTAAAAACAAACAAAGAACAAAACCATGGAGTGAAAACAAGGAGGCTGGGAAGCTAGAGTTCTTATCAGTTCTTTGAGGGGCTGCTCCTAACACAGCACATCTGGTACTATGCCAGGAATGCAGCTTCCCTCTTATCTCACTTTTTCCCAGCGCTTGTGAGACATGCTGCTTTTTCAGCATTTTCCACTCAGGAATTACCCAAAAATCTCTGTTAGCCTGACTTTGGTCAGGTTGGCATACCTGGTTTTGTCTGCTATATCTTTATTCAGGCCTAACACACCTGTCAAATGGGGCACCCTCCTGCTCCACCACAACTGGATAGTGGATTGAGATGTGTGAACATTCCATACAACACTCCGGAAAAGTAGTCAAAATAGTTTATTGCAAATCAGAGTCAATCAAGTTTACTAAACATAGAGTAGCCATGGCCTTTCAGACAAATCTTGCAGGATTGTTGCAACGAAGCAGGTGGGAGGAGTCCCAGTTTGTGACGGCATCTGCTGCTTACTGGCAAGTAAAACATGCATGCCATTAAAATAGTCTCAATACTAGAGCTGTAGAAAATACTTCTGCTACCATCTGCTTTAGGACTTTGCCTTGCTGTATTGCTCTTCTGTCCATAAACCTTGTTCCCTCAAATCTGGTAATGTTCCTTGTTTTGCCACAAGGGAAAGACCCTAAACAGGATTTTTTCAAGCAGGTAACACGAACAACCTTATTCTTCAGTTCACTGAGCTCTGCACTTTGCCGATTTTCATAACTCATGTAATCTGGTTCTTTTGTTTTAGTTAGACTGTGCTGATATACATACTAAAACATTCCACACACACCAGATGGCAAATCATCAGCTGGTGTAAACTGCCATAGCTCTATTGACTTGGATGAAGCTAGGACAATTTACAGCAGCTGAGCCTTTGCCCCCAGGAAGCAAGCTGCACCCTAAGGAATGGAGTCTGTACTTACCCAGAAGTCATCATCCCTGTAAAATAGGGGAGCTATGATGAGGGTGGGGAAGGCAACTTTTTCTTTAAAATAATCACGCAAAAGAAATACAGCTACATGTGACAAGGGATCCAGGACATAAAGTCTGTTCTAATTAAAGGGATATTTGACACATGCCTGGGGTGCGGTGCAAAATTTATATACACTCATTTTAACAAGTTGTGCTTTAGGAAGGATAGTAGGTGCATGGCTCATGGGACTAGTGACATGTTTTGCTTTCTACCTTGCTTCTTTTTCACATACTTAGTCATCACTAGTCTCCCAAGCATAAACACATCCATAATATCAATATAAACTGAGATGTACAGAGATAAGCAAACAGGAGAAGGGAGAGGTTCAACAGCATCAAGTGAATCTCTGAATGTTCAATGGAAGAAGTAACTCAGAGTTCAGAATTTTATCCAAGTCTCCCTCTGCTTTGCAAAACTGATCTGGAAATCTCATGAGACAGACCAGTTTTTATTTTATACAAAATGTGGATAGTTCCTGCTACTACTCTCCCATACTGAACACACTTCAACTTGACTCACAGAACTCTGCTCTCTCAGAGCTGAAGGTGTGCTCCCAGCTGCTGAGCAGACATACCCTGAAGCTTACACATACGCAGAGCACCAGGCTCCTCTATGCTCACATCACTGTAAAGGAGAATGCTGGAAATATACAGCCTCAAGTAGGATTACTGGATTTTAGCAGCCAATTTACAAACTAACAGGAATTTACACATAAATTGCTTATAATATATCACAAGTATAAGATTAGAGAAAGTAAGAGTCCAATATATTTCTAAAGTCACATTCCAAGGACGGACAGCTGATTGGTGTAACCACCCACTGTTCTAAGTCTCCATACATAGGAAAGTTAAGGAAATAGAGGAAGTCAGGTTTTGTTTGTTTGTTTTTTAAGTTCAAATTTGGAGGGGTGTGGGCTTTTTTTCTTAAAAAAAACATAAACTAAGCCTCTATCCTGCAAACGTCTAAGAATGTGAGTAGCCCAAGGAGTCCAACTGGACTAGGGAGTTACTCACTTGCATAACCGGGGCTTTATTATTTAACCTTCATATTGCAGTAGCATCCAGAGACCTCAGCCAGGTGAGGGGCCTAGTGTGCTGGGCACTTGACAAACATATACTGAAGAGCCTAAAGAGTTTATCTTAATTATTCTTCTATCTGAAATGGTACAAGCACCCAACTCACAAAAAAACTATACGTATGACTGCTCACTAAGCAGCAGTCTTATAATTATGCAAGATGCAGTAGCAATTGTTTTATTCTTGACTACACAGTATCCTTCCAAGCAATGGGTGAGTTTTTTATATATACAGAATCCTATTAAGATGAATTATGTAAGAATCCATTTATGACTATGGGGTTTGCAAACAAATATACAAGGATACCTCAGAATATTTTACATAAAAGAACCTGCATGATAAGAACACACACTGAAAAAACAGCTTGCTTTGGAACCACAGGAGATCCCATGACTAACTTTCTATTTTTGTTAAAAAACATGATTGTTAAAAAAAGCTTTACCTATGGGTGTGACTGCGGTGCAACCTGGACTGTGGTACCGCTAAGCCCTCCAAAACCGACCAGCCTGGGATATCCCTCACACTGTGATGTTGATGGCAAGCTACAAACTTCTGGCAAGTACTGCACTTACACAGACATCCGCAGGCAGGGATACATCCAACTGAGTTACATAAATGATCTCCTAGCCACGCATGAACCATCAATAGGGAGGCTCCAGCCAATTCCCCCCAGCGCCCCAGCCTTGCACTGGTCAGAAGCAGGGGCAGCAGATTTGTCATAACAGTGGAGGCGCCAGATTTGTCCTAACTGTGGATGAGCGGTGTGGGCTCCGGTCATCAGCGCTTACCTCAGGCGGGTCCCGGAAGTGGCCAGCACATCCAGCTCCTAGGTTCAGGGGCAGCCAGGCAGCTCTACGCGCTGCCTCTGCCTGCAAGCGCCGCCTCCACAGGTCCCATTGGCCATGAAGCTGCAGAGTTGGTGTTCGGGGCAGGGATAGCACACAGAGAGTCCCTGACAGCCCCTGAGCCAGACATGCCAACCACTACCGAGAGCCACACAGAGCCAGGGCAGGTAGAGAGCCTGCCTTAGCCCCACTGCGCCACTGACTGGACTTTCGAACTATTAAAAAAATTGCTTGGATTGCTTTCAAAAGCAACCAGGAGACTGAGGCCGATTCCGGCAGACTCTCAGCTATCCAGGAGGGTTGGCAACCCTAGGTCAAGCAGTCTCCATTGCACATGTTCTTTCTGAGAAGTCTCTGGGAGGGCCGTTGGGAGAGTGGATTCCCTTTAATGGGCCATCAGCACATGTCTGGCTGGTCGTTTGTTGCAATTGAAAGCTTGGCTGTCCAACATATTTTGGTAATACGTATAATGCTTTATAACGTCACATATAAAGATAGCACATACAATCCAACAGAATATTAATATTCAACAGATCAAGAATGTCATAAACAGATGGTTAAGGGTTAATGTCTCTTTTACCTGTAAAGGGTTAAGAAGCTCAGTAAACCTGGCTGACACCTGACCAGAGGACAATAGGCGACAGATACTTTCAAATTTGTGGCTGGAAGTCGTTGTTTGTGTTTTTGTTTTCTTGTTTCACTCTGCTAGAGGACAGAGTTGCCCCAGTAGTTTCCATTATCTTGCGAATCAGTCTTCAATTTTCAAATTTGTAATAATACAGCACAGCGGGATAATCTATGTTTGTTTCTAACTTGTAATAAGTGCGCTGTCTTTTTCTGTGAAGAATTTTTTACCTCGTTTGGTTGTAACTGAATCTAAGGCTGGTGGAGGCTTCCCTCTGGTCTATATGAATCTGAGGTACCCTGTTAAAGCATTTTCCATCCTGATTTATATGATTATTATTTTTACCTTTTCTTTCTTTAATTAAAAGTTTTCTTTTTATGAACCTGATTGATTTTTCCTTGTTTTAAAATCCAAGGGATTAAGTCTGAACTCACCAGGGACTGGTGGGGGGGAAAGGAGGGGGGATGGTTAATTCCTCCTTGTTTTAAGATCCAAGGAGTTTGGATCGGTGTGAAGCCTCTCAAGGTAACCCAGGGAGGGGAAAGTCTGAAGGGAAAAGGAGGGGGATGGTTAATTTCTCCTTGTTTTAAGACCCAAGGGGTTTAGGTCTGAATTCCCCAGGGAAGGTTTTGGGGGAACAGAAAGTGTGCCAGACACTAATTCTGGCTGGTGGCAGCGCACCAGATTTAAGCTAGTAATTAAGCTTAAAAGTGTTCATGCAGGTCCCCACTTTTTGTACCCTAAAGTTCAAAGTGAGGGAAAAACCTTGACAAAGAGTTTTAAAACAAGTACTCAAAAGGCATACTTTGTACAAAACATATAATACACTTCTACCCCGCTATAACACTGTCCTTGGGAGCCAAAAAATCTTATAGGTGTTATAGGTGAAACTGCATTATACTGAACTTGCTTTGATCCACCAAAGCGTACAGCCCCACCTCCCCAGAGCACTGTTTTACCGCATTATATCCAAATTCGTGTTATATCAGGTCGCATTATACTGGGGTAGAGGTGTAATTACATGACGGTGGTGAATACGAGGGTTCCAGGGTGCTACTTTGAGGTAAAGAGTGCCACAAGATTTGTAGGGACAAATTCTGCACTGGGTAGATGACCTGTGCTTCCTGACAATGGGAGGGCACAACCCCGGAACAGCTCAAGTCATGCCCCTCCTTGTAGCAACCCTCCCCTTCCAGAAAGCAGCCCCACCCTACCCCTCTGGGAAAGCAGTCGCCCCCTGTGCAATTCTAAGCTGTTCCTCTCTGACTCTCCCAGCAGAGTTAAAGCAGCAGCACCTCCAAGCAGCTCCCAGCTGTTCCTCTGCTCCTGTCTCTCCTGTTCCTTGCCCAGCACAGCTCGCTGACTCAGCTACTCTGAAGGAAGGGGGCCCTGCCACACCATGTGATGAGCAATCTGTGGGGGGGGAAGGGCCATGAGACCCTGCATCTCTCCCCCCCAAACACACATCACCTCTGTTTTAACTTGGGGCATAATTTGGCCCTACAAATTAAATCTAGCAAATTTCAATTTGAAAAAGCTGAAGTACCAAACCCTGAAAAATCAGAGGATGTTAACGCCTAGTAACAGTTACTAATAGCAGCTAGAGTACATATACAGCAGCTATTTTTCAACATTAGTAATACTTTGAAATGAGAGAGCACTTCAAAGCTCTTTACAAACACTGAGCCAAATTCAATGTCTGACCCAATTTGCATTGAAGTTAACAGGATTCTTTCTATTGATTTCTACAGGAGTTGGATCACACCCTCAAGGAGAGTCTGTGCTGGTGTTCCCTGGACGAGGCACCTCAGTGGATTAAAGTCCAGCCAGTGACACAGTTACAATGGCACAAGGAGCTTTTGTTCTCCTCTCCATCAGGAGACTTGCAGCCAACCAGCTCAGCTCTACAAGCAGGAGGCACTGGCTAACAGTAGCTAGGATGGGAGATGATCATTCCTAGTGGTCCAAGCTACAGCAGTCAGGCCGAGTAGTCAGAGCCACTGCCAGAATCAGGAGTCCAGGGCAGGGGTGGAACAAGGCTGGAGCAGGAGCAGAGCTGGAACAGGACTGGGAGCAGAACACAGCACGAGCAGGGCTGAGAGCAAGCTAATGCCTGGGGAGTCTGTTGCCGCCATCAGACAAGAGACAGTTCCAAGCCCTAGAATAGCCTTGAGCAGACTGAGCTACTTGTACTCCTGTGGTGCTCATATACCAATTATGGGAGTCACATGACCAGTTCCTGGCTTGTGGATTGGCTGGGAGCCTACCACATGAATGACTCGTCACCTTACATTGGCCAAGGAAAGAGTGTGGCTAATGTATGCAGGTGATTAATCGATTCAGTGTATCCTTTAGACAGTCTCTACTGGTGTAGCTCCCATTGCACCCAAAGTAGAAATTAGCATTCCCCACCCCAGTCAAAACCTTGAGCTAGTAGAGCCATCTGCCCTTCTACTTTGGAGGTACAATGGACCAGGCTAGCAGAGACAGGTGCAAAATATACCTATCTGCACCAGCAGTGATTGTGGCAAATGTGGTCTGTTAATGAATCTTCATGACAAACCCTGGAGTTAACTAAGTATTGTTACCGTATTCAGACACAAATGGTGCATCTACACTACAGGATTATTCCGATTTTACATAAACCGGTTTTGTAAAACAGATTGTATGAAGTCGAGTGCATGCGGCCACACAAAGCACAATAATTCGGCGGTGTGCGTCCATGTACC
>NC_133770.1:209221223-209248228 GCF_003597395.2 Chelonoidis abingdonii
GAATTGCGGCCACACTAACCCTAATCCAACATGGCAATACCGTTTTGAGTGCTACTCCCCTCGTCGGGGAGGAGTACAGAAACCCATTTAAAGAGCCCTTTATATCGATATAAAGGGCCTCGTTGTGTGGACGGGTGCAGGGTTAAATCGGTTTAACGCTGCTAAATTCAGTTTAAACGTGCAGTGTAGACCAGGCCAAAGAGATTGAGTGACTTGTCCAATGTCACAGAGCGAGGACATGATTCTGCTCCCACTGACAGCATTCTCATTGATTTCAACGGGAGCCAGACTGGGCCCACACGTCAGCGTGGAAGTTGGCATTAGAATTCAAGAGTTCCTGGTTTTCAGTTTCATGTTCATGCCATTAGGCAAGTATCTTGTCTGTTTCAGTACAGACTGACAATTAACAGAGCCTCTTAGTCTATTCTGTAGACTGCTTAAGCAAAATTCTCTCTGTTACACCAATGTGACAGAAAGGGAGTGTTGGCCCTCTCTTTTTAAGTGGTAAAATTTCATCTATTTAGGTAAGATTTTTCTTATATAAAGCAAATATTAAAAAGTCTGAAACCGTCAAAAGAAAAAAACCCTTTTTTGCCACCCATAATTTCAAAACAGTATACATGATTTTTACATTGAAACAAAATCTGCCTCTGGACAGGCAACCTGTATGCCAAGCTTACAATATGGAAGGGCAGTATTTAGCTTTCTGGAAAAAAAAAAATCAATGATTTTTTTCAAAAATGGAAATGCTGAGAGATCTTTCATTCTAGCTGCTCTACCAGCTGCTGTTGTATAATACAGCTAGACCAGACTTGGCAGTTGAGCTTTTGCACATCAAAATATCTGCTCTTTCCACTGTGGAATTTGGCTGTACTTTAGCCTATGATTTATAGCTTCTATTGCAACCCCTAAGCCATTCCCATTAGCTCATGGCAGCATTTTAACAGTCTCTGGCATATAAAAATTCACACTAGTTTTAACTATGTAGAGTGCAATCACTCTGTAATATTCGTGGCTGATCAGCAGCTTATTAGCTACAAGCAAGCAAACTGCCATGCTGCATCAGAAAGCATTAGTAGGCTTTTCCAGAAACCCCATTTTAAGCTCTGGTCAAGCAGAGGCGGCTCCAGGCCTCAGCACGCCAAGCGCATGATTGGGGCGGCATGCCGCGGGGAGCGCTCTGCCAGTAGCCGGGAAGGCGGCAGGCAGGGTGCCTTTAGCAGCAAGCCTGCGGAGCGTCTGGTGGTCCCGCGGCTTCGATGGACCTCCCGCAGGCGTGCCTGTGGAGGGTCCGCTGGTCCCAGGGCTCCACCAATGCCGCGGGATCAGTGGACCCTCCGCAGGCACGCCTGCGGGAGGTCCACCGGAGCCGCAGGACCAGCAACCGGCAGAGTGCCCCCCGCAGCATGACACTGTGCTTGGAGCGGCGAAATGTCTAGAGCCGCCCCTGTGGTCAAGGCTAGTTTCCATATCAAACATGGCTTCCTATCCAGTGTCTGGCACTCGGTATTCTTGAGTCATTCACTTTGCATCCTGTTTGCAAAGATGCCCATCCATCACCAAACAGCAGCTGAGGGGAGTGTCAGGAACACGGCTACCTTTCCTCTCACGTAGCTCAGGACCAGCGCTAGGGGTTTTAGCGCCCTAGGCGCACGGTAATTTCGCCGCCCCGCACGCTGGTCCCACAGCTCCGGTGGAGCTGCCGCAGTCGTGGCTGCGGACGGTCAGCTGCTCCCGTGGCTCTGGTGGAGCTGCCGCAGTCATGCCTGCGGGAGGTCCACTGGAGCCGCGCGAGCAGCTGACCGTCTGCAGGCGTGACTGTGGCAGCTCCACCACAGCCACGGACCAGCGGACCCTCCGCAGTCACGACTGCGGCAGGTTCATCGGAGCCGCCTGCTGCCCCCTCCAGCAAAATGCCGCCCACTAATAATCCTGGCGCCCTAGGCAATTGCCTAGGCCGCCTAAATGGAAGCGCTGGCCCTGATGTAGCTACTGTATCTTGTAACTCCCATTCCCAAATGATAATAACATAAAGCATTTCCATTTGCTGCCTGGCTTAGTACTTTATGCCTGACATTAGCAGTAACATTTAATCATTACCCAGATGAGCAGAAATGGGCAGCATTGCAATTTTTTCCATGTTTTACTAATACACTTGTGCTCCTGCAGCAACTTTGAAAGGCTCTAGTAGGCAGCTTGAAGAGCATTTGAACCTGAATGGATGTTTATCAGTTGTGTAAAGATACATGAAAGAGTTATACACTACAGACTCCTGATCACAATTTTTTAATCCAAGAATCATTCTGCCCAGTAAACATGCGCTAGCCTTAAACACAGCCTCTCTCTGTTCAGACAATTTTGTTTTACTGGTTGGTCTGACGGCTCTGCTGGAGGCATAACTTACCACCCTCCAGGAGACCAGGGGATTCAACCAGTGTGTTCTGGAACCGTCTGAGACAGAATGCGGTCATTAGCAGTAGTGAGGGTGACCAGATGTCCAAATTTTATAGGGACAGTCCTGATTTTTGGGCCTTTTTCTTATACAGGCTCCTATTACCCCCCACCCCCGGTCCTGATTTTTCACACTTGCTGTCTGGTCACCCTAGCAGTAGTGCTTAGTGAGAATTAGAAATAGCTTTTGCTGCATTCAAAGTGCTTCCATCTGCAGATGTGTCAAATAAGCAAATACCACTACAGAATAAATGCACAGGTGAAAATCCAAGAGCAACCTTTAGACTGGCTTGTTGGCTTTCACCTGACTCATGAAGGAGTCTACGCCCTTAAACTGAGTCTGCCATCATGAGGAGAAGCTATGCTCAGGTGCTCTAACTCTTCGCTTCTACAGTCGAAGGAACATATACTCTCAAAGTGAGGGTTTTTTTTTTTTTTAAAAAAAAGTTCATTTTTCCATCTGGCCCAGTGTGGATGCAAAGGAGATTAAGAGGTATGTGAGGCTCTTCTCAGACAAGATTTTATTTTTGATTGGCTTGTGTGAAACAGACAAGAATCTACTCACTGAGCAGCACCTCCCGCTCTCTGACTCTGGGAGTGGAGCAATCTCTGCATTTCACGGTGGAGGATGATCTTTTATCTCTATAGCCATCTCTCACATAGAACTGTAACTACTCAGCATGTCCTTCTCTCTTTATAAAAAACAACCATCTTTATACTTTGAGAATATTTCTTCCAAATAAGAGTCCTTTTTTCTGGAATTGGCACTTTATTAATTATCCCTGGCATTCTGCCAAACTTGTACATGCCTGGCATATTCTTGCTATGTAGAGTGCTGCATGAGATTAGGCACAGTCTTACACCATCAGAGCTGTGCAAGAATTGCTGCATAGTTCTCTGGGACAGTTGGCTGCAAGCAAAGCAGTGGAAACAGTGCCTGCTTAATGGCCTGTTAAATGCACAGTTGTGTACACTCCTGTGTAAGAGGGATTTACTAAAAGCCATTTGATGCATCAAAAATGATGAAAAAATTGGCACATGCCTTCTCTCCCAGGATTTCATGTCTAGATGGTATGTGATAATGACCCTTATTCCTTGGGGTCGAAGTACAAGCATAGTGATCCAGATTTGATTCTGTGTCAATGACGATGTTCTTATTCTGCAGGTTCCTCCACTTTTTCAATTACATCTCCTGATAAGAAACACTGCAATTATTTCTGTAGTCTGTCCATCAGCACCATACGTACATTCCTGGCTGCATGTATGATACGTTGTACGTCTTTGTTTACAGTCATTTAGTCTATAATATGACTTTCCCAATCCTTCAACTATGTCTGTATATTTCTTCAGTAAAGTTGTGATGGTTTGATCAATTCTTCCATAGTAAAACCACGTACATATCGTTTTCAATTGCTGGCCTGATTCCAGACCTAAAATAGGTGTTCTATGCCCTGTAATAGTTACAAAGCCAAGCGTACTTCTCTCTCATGTTGCAGAGTGAAATGACATCTTTTCCCTGTAGAAATAGGAACTGCAATTCTTGCTTTCAAGCACATTTGTCTGCCTCATCATCTATCCAGCTGTATCATAGGGAGGAAGGATGGTCTTGTGGTTAAGTCAGTGACTTGAAAAAGCTGGGTTCAGTTCCTGACTCAGCTACAGAGTTTCTGCATGACCGTGCTCTTAATCTCTCCTGTGTCTTAGTTCCCTAAATGAGGATTATAAATCTCTGTCAGGGATGTTGTGAGACTAAAATCCATTAATAATAGTAAAGTGCTCTGCTTCTACAGTGATGAGGAGGACTATATATGGGCCTAAATCAGAGGTGGACAAACTATAGCCTGCAGGCCACATCAGGACTGTCCTACCCAACCCTTGAGCTCTGCACCAGGGAGGCTAGCCCCTGGCCCCTCCCCCACAGCCTCAGCTCTCTGTAGTAATGTGCTACTTATGGAGCACCAGGATTGGCAACTGTATGTAGTACACCATAAGTAGCACATTCTTATGGGGAGCAATTTAATACACTACACCATTCCTCCATACAGTTTTGGAACCCTGATGTGGCCCTCTTGCCAAAAAGTTTGCCCACCCCTGGTCTAAATACACAGCTGGGGAGTCAGCATCCAAGGCCATTCTGTAAGCCACTGGTGTTCATTTGAAATAGAACAGCCTTTATCTACTGATGCAGTTGCTGTATGGATTCAATGAACGTTGGTTTCCTTTGCTGTATTTGAGGGGTAGCCGTGTTAGTCTGGATCTGTAAAAGCAGCAGAGAATCCTGTGGCACCTTATAGACTAACAGACGTTTTGGAGCGTGAGCTTTCGTGGGTGAATACCCACTTCGTCAGACGCAGGTAGTGGAAATTTCCAGGGGCAGGTATATATATTTGCTGTATTTGTTTTTCTTTTACAGTGTTTGCATTGTTAGCAAAATGGTTACACTTAGAGCAAATTGAGCATTTTTGCTTGAGTGCTGGATCGTGTCTATATGCATGTCCACATCTCTAGCTCTCACACAGCCATCTAGGCTGGACATATGTTACAAAGTTTTGGTACCCTTCCTTGTGTGGTCATTCAACATGTAGTTTCCTTTCACATACAATCTGCATATCTCACTATGTGAGTAAACTCATGCATGTATAGTTTCTTGACTATCTTTATTTAGAACAAGCATGGATAACTTGGTCTGTTCTGCCATGTTGCAGGTTTGTGTGGCTTATTTTGTAAATTTAACAATCTCTCAATATCTTCCCATCACTATATCCTTTTCATTAGTTAGGAAATCTCTTGAGGGACAATAACTTCAAGTATGACATTCCTTAATACTTTTGTGTGTCTTTTGCTCTCGCCCATGGAAGAATAATCTTTCTTTCTTCCTGGGAATATGGCAATGCTATTTATCATCTTCTCACTGTTATATATTAAAGTAATGCTCAGAGACCTCAAGCATGATTGGGGCCCCATTTTACTAGGAACTGTATAAGCAAATATGAAAACCCAGTCCCTGACATTATGAACTTAAAAACTAGTAACATACAAAAGGTGGGAGGAAAGGGATATCATCTAGTATCTATGCATTTTATATCCGTATATACATTTGCAATCTTTTCTGAAAATTATAAGTATAAAAAAATAAATACCAGCAGTACCCATCTGCTTCTCAAGCCACTAAGCCTTAAACTGTTCTGACATCCTATTGCAATCTGTAATGTCTATGGGAGAGAGATGAAAGCTAATGGAAATGTCTGGGTGTGTGCAACAGCTAATATTAAAAATAAATTCACTTTCCTAGCAGCACTCATTGCAGGGTATGCAGAGATGGACATATAAAGCAAACAATTTTGTTCAAAATGCTTCTGAGGTTACCTCACATTGTCCTAAAATCTTAACTGAGGCATCAGTTTCAAGATCTCCATTCTTACTAGCTGCATTACATGTATGGCGGACATCTGGAGTTGCACTGGGAGACTGAAAATAGTTAGGTGGACTAACTGGCTTCTGGAAGCTGTCACTCTTTTTTACAGTTTACATTCGTAGTATTCTCCTTGCAGTGTTCTCCGATCTATCTGGTCCTGCTAACTTATGGTATTCTGATTAAATAAGCAAGGAGTCCTTTCGTTCATCAATCAGATTTGTTTTAAATTTTAAGATGCACACATTGAGTTCCCAGCCCATGGCAGTCTGCATGGTGGGACTGCTCCAGAGCCTCAGATCTTCAAAGTTCTAGATTCCTGGCCCCAGAGCAGACCATATGTTGGGGCTGCCCCAGAGTCCGCCATGGGCACGGAACCAGTCAGGTTTCTGTGGTTCAGCAAACACTACTTGCTTTCGTGAGAAAATTTGGACTTAACAGACCTGTATTTTCCAATGAATCTCATTTCATTGCAACACTTCTGACCAGCTTTACCTGTAAGGCCATTTTAAAGCCTTCCACATGTAAAATAAAGGCCAGTCAAAAGAGAAGTGTGATAGATGGAGGGGACGTGACCTATGGACTGATGCCCTGGCTACTTCAATAAACTTCTTCCAAATATCTCAAAACTGGCAACAATGTCAAATACGGATATTAAAAAAAAAACCTCACAACTTTGCACTGCAGCTTGTCTGTGGATTTAAGTTTAAACTTGAAATTAGACAAAGGTTTCTAACCATCAGAGGAGTGACGTTCTGGAACAGCCTTCCAAGGGGAAAAGTGGGGGCAAAAAACATATCTGGCTTCAGGAATAAGTTTGATAAGTTTATGGAGGGGATGGTATAATGGGTTAGCCTAATTTTGGCCATTAATTGGTCTTTGACTATTAGCGGTAGATATGCTCAATGGCCTGTGATGGGACGTTAGATGAGGTGGGATCTGAGTTACTACAGAGAATTCTTTCCTGGGTGTCTGGCTGGTGAGTCTTGCCCACATGCTCAGGGTTTAGCTGATCGCCATATTTGGGGTCAAGAAGGAATTTTCCCCCAGGGCAGATTGGCAGAGGCCCTGGGGGTTTTTTACCTTTCTCTGCAGCATGGGGCCTGGGTCATTTGCTGGAAGATTCTCTGCATCTTGAAGTCTTTAAACCATGATTTGAGGACTTCAGTGGCACAGACATAGATTTGATAAAGGAGTGGGTGGGTGAGAGATTCTGTGGCCTGCATTGTGCAGGAGATTAGACTAGATGATCATAATGGTCCCTTCTGACCTTAAAGGCTATGATTCTATGATTCTATTTAATCCCTCTGGAATGCCCCAAGTAAGCGATTTATAAAACTCCCACATTTAGGCCAAAAATCGAAATCAATTTATATTTCTCTGAGCACTGCAACACACGGTAGAAAATGCCAGTTAACCAAATTGTTTTGCTAAGCTGTGCGTGTGGACTCTAGAGACAACAATCTGAAATCAATACTCTTTAACATTATTTACAAGCTATTGCATATTTCCAGCTAATTTGCTGCAACTTTTTCTTACACATTTCCCTTCCCTCCCACCCACACATACTGCAAATTCAGTGCGATAACCATCCCTGCAAGAGAACTAAGGAGTTTTATGTTGA
The DNA here is from genome assembly GCF_003597395.2 of Chelonoidis abingdonii. Classification (NCBI taxonomy): domain Eukaryota; kingdom Metazoa; phylum Chordata; order Testudines; family Testudinidae; genus Chelonoidis; species Chelonoidis abingdonii. The sequence continues at coordinate 209,228,711 of NC_133770.1, forward strand.
AAATGAAGAGCAGAATCTTAGTCATACCATGGCCTGGTTTTGTGATTTCACAAGGTTATGCAGAGAACACCTGCTATTATTTACTAGATCCAGTTTCTTACTTCCTGAGCCAGCATAGGAGTTGTGCAGAGAAAAAGTACTTAGTCTTGTGTGTGACAGGAGAAAAGAATTTCATTGGGAGTGACCCTTTAACCTAGCAGCTCCCAAATGGTGGTTCTTGGAGAGCTGGCTGGCACTCCTTGTTTCATGCTGCTTCTAGAGATACAAAAGGTGTTCCTTTTAGGTGAAAAGAGACAGAATGGTATTCTCTCTGGAGCTACCAACACTGCTTTTTAAATTGACCAGGATCTATTCTTCCACTCATCCTTAGTATCTAAGTCTACTATATGCAGGCTCCCTGAAAGAGACCCACCTCTTGCTTCCCAGGAATCAAGAGTCTCTGTTGCTTATAACAAATGAAGAGGCTTATAACATCCAGAGGCTGTTGTGAAGGCCAAGACCATAACAAGGTTCAAAAAAGAACTAGATAAGTTCATGGAGGATAGGTCCATCAATGGCTATTAACCAGGATGGGCAGGGAAGGTGTCCTTAGCCTCTGTTTGCCAGAAGCTGGGAATGGGTGACAGGGGATGGATCACTTGATGGTTACCTGTTCTGTTCATTCCCTCTGGGGCATCTGACACTGGCCACTCTCAGACGACAGGATACTGGGCTAGAGGACCCTTGGTCTGACCCAGTAGGCCCATTCTTATGTCCTTATGTATTCTACCTGGTTTTGCCAAGTGTGACTTCCAGACCAATAAGGAGATCAAAGTTCTGCTCTTTGTTTTTAGTTTAAAACCTCCAAGTCTCTTATAGTTGTCCTTACTACACTGAGGGCCAAATCCTGATGTCCTTAATAAGTAACTATTCAGTCTCTTACTAGTGCTCAGAAACAGTCAGTACTTGCCCATACACCACACCCAGACCTCTCAGAAGCTACTATCTTGTTCTCCAGACTCTCAGCTTTCATGAAAAAAGGAAGACTCTCGTTGTTATCGTTGCAAAGAAACCCAAAAAAATATTAACAACATGTAACACTAGCCCTAAGAAGTGTGAAAATCTCAGTGAGGAGTTAACTCAGATGTCCAATGATGATGATTCAAATGTCCACATTATTAACTATTTAATTTCTCATATAAGAAAGGAGAGGGAGAGTTACAGATCTGCACAATTCACTGTGAGTGACTTCTCATTATGGTGCCACAAATGGGTGGTATTTCGGTGAGCTCCATCATTTATTTTCTACTCCCAAAACAAGTAGGAGCCAAGCCCCAGGAGTTAAGCAGAGCCCATGGGTATATTCAAACCCCCACAAGGGGAAGCCACCTTCAAGCTCAGAGAGCACATACCTGTATAATCATATTCTGAACATCTCTACAATCTACTGCAAGCAGCATCTTACTCTTGCAACTCACCTGGGGAGAGTTATTTGCATGGGCAGAGCTTGGAAGAGTAACACCATCTTTATTCCCCAAAATCTCACCCTATGGATCTTATTCAGGCCAACTCCCATTAAATTCAATGAGAGGTCATGTGAATAACCACTGAATAAAACTGCTGAAGAACTTCAGTATTTGGTCCTGAATTTGAAAACTGTAAGGAAGGAAAATGTGCTGTGAAGCAACTTGCAAGCTACCTCACATTTTCAATGTTAATTAATATTGACTGCAGTTTATTCTCTCTCCAGTGTGTGCACACACACGAGTGTAAATATTTAGTCAATTGGCATTTGTTACAGTTATCACAGAAACTAAATTAAGTTTTTGGCCTAAACAGATACACGATATGAGTCTTTCGGGTTAGCAAAGCCATTAAAACATATTAAGGAACATCATCATCCTGACAAATGTTTAACTTTTGTCCTGACTTGCAGTCTGACACGAGTTTTTTCTAAAGTGCACCACTTTAACCCTTGCTTGTCCAATTTCATAATCATGGGCCAAATTTTTAAGATGTAGGCTCCTAAGTTTCACCTGCTAAATAAAAATTTTGAGTAAACACCTGCTCTGTGCACAAAACAGCTTTAGTGCATGAAAACTGGTATGAAAAACTGAGAACTTTTGCATGCAATTACTTAATCAATATGTATACATTATTATATTATTATTATTTAACAATGATATCAGGTAGTCCCCAGAGGCCCCCGTTAGGATTAAAGCCCCATTGGTTAGGCTCTGCACAGACACATATGAAGACATTGTCCCTGCTTCAAAGAGCAAAGTGGGTTTTTCACAGTAAACTCCATGCACATTTTGTAAGTGCAACATTTGAAAATTGGACACTTTATGTTCAATATAAAAATGGCAGTCAAGCACTTGCCATCAATTATTTGACTGATGTTTCAATATTGAACAAAAGGGAAAAATTCATATTATTAAAAGCTATTCAAGTGCTATTCGAAAAATGAAAGACCAGATTCTCTTCTGCACTAAGACACGCAGGTGGGGGCGGGAGGCATCACAGTGAGGTTATTTAAAAGGATTTCCCCTTAAAAACAGAACTGGTATGGAACCCTGATTCTCAAGCTACTCAAGCCTCAGCCCTGACATGAGTTAGTGGAGCCCTTAGGATAGGGGTTGGCAACCTTTCAGAAGTGGTGTGCCGAGTCTTCATTTATTCACTCTAATTTAAGGTTTCGCGTGCCAGTAATACATTTTAACGTTTTTAGAAGGTCTCTCTCTATAAGTCTATAAACTATTGTTGTATGTAAAGTAAACAAATTTTTTAAATGTTTAAGAAGCTTCATTTAAAATTAAATTCAATTAAAATGCAGATCTTATCACTTTAGTGCAGTGGTTCTTAACCTGGGGTGCACGTACTCCTGGGGCAGGGCCGGTGCAAGGATATTTTGCGCCCTAGGAGAAATTTCCACCTTGCGCCCCCCTCCCCCCTTGCACATCAATTCATTGAGGGGCAAATCCCAACGAGCCTTTATAGACCCCAGAGGCCAGCCTGCCCAGGGGCGAGCCATGCCCAGGGGCTGCTCCCCAGACCAGGTTCCCCCCTCCCCAACCCCTGAACTCCCCTGGAGGGTGCACAGTCCCCTTGCGAGCCCTCCCCACCCCACCCTGGTGGCCCTTGCTCCGAGTCCACTCGCTGGCTTTCCCGGGCTTGGGCCGCTGCAGCAGTTCGGCAGGGAGGAGTCGCTTTCCGGAGGTACCAGAGAGCCAGAGCGTTGTGCTTGCGGCAGCAGCGAGCCTCAGCCATGGAGGAGCCAGTGCAGTGGAGGGGGACAGCAGCCCCCCCCACCCCTCCTGCCCAGGCTGTGACCTGGTGCCCCCCAGGGGCTCCTGTAGGCTGCAGTGGATGTATGCCAGCCCCCATGCACCCCCCCAGTTCCCCCCTCACCTAGGGTTACCACATTTCAACAATCAAAAAGAGGGGCCCTATCCCTGTTCTCATCCACTCCCTCCCACTTCCCACCCCGACAGCCCCCATCAGAACCCCCAACCTCTCCCACTCCTTGTCCCCTGACTGCCCCTTCCTGGGACCTCTACCCCTGACTGCCTCCCAGGACCCCACCCCCTGCCTAAGTCTCCCTGCTCCTGGTCCCCTGACTGCCCCCTCCTGAGACCCCACCCACCCTAACTGCCCCCTAGGACTCTACTTCCTACCTGTCCCAACTGCCCCAACCTTTATCCACACCCCCGCCCCCAGACAGACCCCCAGGATTCCCAGGCCCCATCCAACCCTCCCTCTGCTCCCTGACTGCCCCCCAGGACTCCCCTTACCATGCCCATGCCAGTCAGACACTGGCTCCATGTGGAGGCAAAACTCCATGTGGAGTGCTGAGGCAGAGGGAAGGGGGGAGCTGTGGGAGGGGCAGCGGTGGCGGCAGCTCACACTTCCAGGAGCCACAGAACCCAAGCGCGGTGAGGGGGGAGCCAGGGGCTGCGCCTGCCCGGGTTGTGGCACGGAGCCCCCCCCCGGGGGGGGCCTCCTGCAGCAAATGCATGCTGGTGGCGGCCTCCGTGCACCCCCCGGCTCCTCCCTCGCCGCGCTCGGGCTCTGCAGCTCCTGGGAGTGTGAGCCACCGCCCCTCCCACAGCAGGCTCAGGGCCCCACGCCCCGGCAGCTCACATTCCCAGGAGTCGCAGAACCCAAGTGCAGTGAGGAAGGAGCCAGGGGGTGCACCTGCCACCGGTCTGGGGTCCCAGCTGCCAGCTGTGCTCAGCCTCTGCCAGCCTGGGGTTCCATTCACTCAGCCAGCAGCAGTCTGAGTGGGGCTGGCGGCCGGGACCCTGGCTGGCAGCCACGTGCCAGGCAAAATCGGCTTGCGTGCCATTTTTGGCACCCGTGCCGTAGGATGCCGACCCCTGCCTTAGGATATGTCTACCCTTGGAGCTAGGAATGTGTTTCTCATGTGACTTCTTATTTTGGTGCCACAAATGGGTGGTGTTTGACATATTCGCACAGAGATATTTGTGCTAGTCCTCACTGATCCAGCACACAAAAAATAGTAGTGTAGCTGCGGTAGCACAGGCAGTGGCAATCAGAAACACAGGCTCACTGCCCCAAGTACAATCCCACCCAGAACCCCCAAGTATGTACTCAAGTGGCTAGCCTAAGCCACGGCCTGGGCTTGGGCTAGCCACCTGAGTACACACACATACACATGGATCCACTGTTATTAGTACACTAGCTCAATGAGAGCTAGCGCATGTACGTCCACTCAAGCTGGGAATCACACCCCTAGCTCCAAGTGCAGACGTACCCTTATCCCTAAGGGACCATGCACCAGCTCAGAACGGCCTGAGGGAAACGGTCTTTTCCCATCCCCATCAGACTCCTTCCCTTCCTGACGTTCTCTTTGCTAAGCAGGTTGTGAGGCTGGCTCCTCCAGCTTTACACTAGAGGAGTATTTCCCTGTCCTAGAGGAATTCTCTTCTGGCCAAATTCAGCCAGATTCCAGCCCCCTTGTGCTGCTCCGAAAGCACCTAGAGGATGGAACAGGGGCTGAGAATTTGGTCCATGGCTTCATGAAAAAGCTCCTATCCTAATTTACATATGTGAATCATAAAAAGCAAACTGTATGCAGTGGCAATATGGAAAATTTTGTTCATATTTTCTGAAGACAAATTATCTATTGGGCTGAGCCTTGGATGGCTAATGTAAAACCCAAAGTGATTTCTTTTCAGCTGCTCTATCAACCCCTGAAATCCGGAGTCCATAATGGAAAAACATACAACAAATACAACCAGTGGAGGTGCTTGAGCTGGAATCCTCTTGCTACTGCTGTAAATGGGAAGGAGCTGCTGGTAGGACATACTCTGTGAAAATTCCATGACCTTGGTAATTGCTCCCCCTCACTTGGTCTGCCAGAGCCCGGATTTATTATCCTTCCAGACACACTGCTAAGCCTGCCTTCTTCTTAGGCTCTAGGGGAGGGAGTTGGCTCAGCCTTAGAGGGAGTTGGATTTATTTCATTATCTACCTATTAGTTGGTGGATATTTATCTGTGTCAAGGTGAGATGAGCAGTCCTTGATAGTGTGTATTTTAATTTACAGAATGGATGCCCAGAGCAGGCAATGGGCACTCAGAGGTTACACTGAATCTAAGTAAGTGTTAGGGATTAAGGTTAATGAAGCGTAATGGTTTTGTGCAGTAATTATAACAAAGTTCATTTATAACTTCGGGCTCTCAACTTCTTACCGACTTCAATAGGAATGGAGAGAGTTCAGCACCTTGCAGAATGGGTCCCATAGTGAAACAGAATTATGTTTTTAAGGGGAAATACCTTTAAATAAAAAGGAGAGGGGGTACCTTCCAAACTACTACAGCTAGCACAAAAATAATCAGATGTTGGACAACTGAATATTTGACTCACAGAACAAAGTTTGAATATTCCCAGCCAGTATTCTCTTTTGAGCTCTGAAACAAAAGACAAGAACAACCGAAGATCAAAAGTAAAAAGATCTCATTTTAAATACACTGGGCTGTAATTTTAAATGGTAATGCTAAGACATTTAATTTAGTACAATTAGGAATCTCGGCTCAAAAGACACATTTGCCTAAGCTAGAACAAAAAGTGGATTGGCTCTCACTCCAAAGCAGAATAGGCTCAATCCTGCAAAGTGCTGAGCAATCTGGCCTGATCCAGCACAGCAGTAAAGCCAATAGGACTAGTCATGCACCTGAAGTGTTGTCTTAGAGTGGGGGCAGGAAAGCTGAGCACCATGCAGGATTGAGCTCAAAGTTGTTGCTGTCCATAAGCAAGAGGCGGGGTGGACTGACAGGCACAAGTATCCTGGACAGTATCTCAAGGGCCCATAACCTTCTACCAGAATTCCTCTTTCTGTACCAAATCTGTGTGTTCTGCAGAGTCCTACGACAAAATGTTCTCAGCTACTCTAAAGATACAGCTTGATTTTAATGCAATATAAACACCATGTCTGAATGCTTAATTACTGCACATAATCTCTCCTGATTTTATTCTTCCTTTCCCTTTATCCTTGTTTCACTCATTTTCCTCTTTCCTTCTAATGTATAGCTTGATGCGTCTTTGTTAATCAGTGTCTCAGTCTTATTTTTCCTTAATATTCTTCCCTCCATTCTACTGTTCTGATACTTGGCCCTGTGATGTTTTTTCTCTCCTTTCCCTCTGTTTTCTCACACTTTATCTCCAGGCACTCAATCTTTATGTACATTTCTCTTCCCCATTCCCCTCAATCTTTTGCTCCTTCTCTTCTCTTCCTCACTCAATCCCACAGTTCTCCTCCCAACCTATCCTCCACATTCTGTCTCCAATAACTTTTCTCCCTTTCCCATCATTCTTTCTCACTTTGCCTCTATAACTATCCTCATTTTCTGCTTATGTTACCATCACATCCAATGTCCCGCCATCCATTTCTCAACTCAAACCATCATGTCAAAGCAGGGTCAGTCACTCAAGCCAGGTTTACACTACAGAGTGAGGTCAACATAAGGCAGCTTACGTCAACTTAATTCTGTAGAGTTTAGACGACAGTGTTGTTCCCACAGATGTAAGTCCGCCATTACACCAACCCAATAACTCCAGGTCCATCAGAGGTGTAGAGCTTAGGTTGATGTAGTTAAGATGACAGCATGTCTGTGTAAACATTGCGGTACTTCCATGTGGTACTGACTGGTGATGTAACTCCCAGCTGGGAGCCTGGCTGCCCGGCACTCAAAGCCTGTGCTGTCGGCTCCATGCCAAGCTCCTACTTAGGAGCACAGTTGCCTGGCACTCAAGAGCCCGGGCTGTCAGCTCTATGTTGAATTCCCAGCTGGGAGCCCGGCAGCCCAGCACTGAGAGCCTGGCTGCCCAGCACTGAGAGGCTGTCAGGCCCCCACACTGCCCCACTTAAGTCAGTGCAAGTGCTCCTGGTGAGGACACGCAACACCGGCAGAAGGATAGTAGTGTGGACATGAAAAACCATAGTAATTACTGCAGTGGCTGTACATCGATCTAACATGGGTCGACTCAATTGTGCAGTGTAGACCAGGCCTCACATTCCTTCCCCTCCCCTCTGGCCTACAGAAGGAAGGAAACTTGGTCATACAATTCTCACAAGGGCTAGAGGAAGACGCTTTCCTGTTTAGGTGGCTCTGAGGATAAAGCAATGGAAAGAGACCCCAGATTTCACGTCACTTTAACTGAGACCAGCTCAGGCAAAGCAAGCATCTCAGTAGGTCTCCAGATGGCCCTGCAGCCCAACCAGAGGACTGGCCTGCTGAGCAAACAGACCACAGAGTCAATTCTGCAACTTTTAGAATACTCTCAACTTCATTTTGAGTGAAGTCAGTATAGGATCTCCAAGAACCAAAGTCTAAGATAATATTTCTTTTCGTTTACACAGAAATTTTCATCTAAAGTTGTCAAACATTTAATAAATAAATAAAATAATAAAAAAATAATAATGTCACACAACAAATGTAGGCAAATATTATAGCCAGTTAACAGATGGATAAAATGAAGCAAGTTAAGACCAAAATATGCTAAAGTATCTGCTAACTTTGAGTGCCTCAGTTCTGGGGGCCCAACATGAGAGACTTGGGGCCTGATTTTAAGAAGTGAGATCCACCACTCATTTTTGATAATTTTGGCCTGAGTGACTTGCCTGAAATAACAGCAAATCAATGGCACGTCAAAAACAAAACCCAGGAGTTTTATCTCCCAGTCCTGTTCTTTAATGTTTAGAATGTTCTCTCTGTGTACAGGAGCAGAATTTCACACCAAAAAGCATCAAAGAATTTAAGACTACATTGTTCCACTCTCTTCCAAGATACAAATGTTATATTAAAAATTAAAGGGACACAGACAAGATTGTTAGGTCTTCAGATTAACATACCGTATTATTTGTCAGGTACAAGAAGTCAGACCTTTACAGATGCCTATAATCTGTACTTCTCAAAGATCTTTGTTGTTGCCTTAAAATACCTTATTGTTATGTGTATCTATTCCAAGTGAGCTGGAGTTCTTGTTCTTGTTATCTCCTATCCTAAAGTCCATGTAAAATCAGATACACAATATATTGGGTAATAAGAGGTTGTTGTGGATGTTTTAATTTAACTCTGCAACAAAGATCAGTTTAAAAAGATGTCTCAGAAGATTCAACCAATACAAGGCCCACAATATGAGGTATTTATCAAATTAGTCTTAAGGCGCAACAACCTGGACACCGTGTCTTAAAAAGAAAAGTATACACTCTCAGCCAGAAATTTTAATCTTGAGTTCTGAATATATGTTTTAAACCCACCACTGATATGTTGTTATAAACACTGTCCCATTCAGTTACTGTGCTGCTCTTACTATGAAATGCAAAGGCTGTGTTCTCAAACTCTTAATTTATATGTTATGCTCAAGTGTTTTGCTGAGCAGGGATTACTCTATGGTGACCAGACAGCAAGTGTGAAAAATCAGGACCAGTGGGAGGTAATAAGGGCCTATGGGCTTGGCTACACTGGAGAGCTGCAGCGCAGTAAACCCACCACCAGCGCTGCAACTTACTCACAGTCCACACTTGCAAGGCACATACAGCGGTGCATCTCCCTGGCTGCAGCGCTGGCCGTACCCTTGCTCTGCCTAAGGTATAACGAGTGCAGCACTGGTGATGCAGCGCTGCTCCGCAAGTGTGGCCACCAAAAGAGCTGTAATTGGCCTCCAGGGAATTAGGCGGTATCCCAGAATACCTGTTCAGTCACTCTACTCATCAGTTCACACTCTACTGCCCTGCCCTCAGGTGACCCGCCCTTTAAATGCCCCGGGAATTTTAAAAATCCCCTTCCTGTTTGCTCAGCCAGGTGTGGAGTGCAGTCAATCAGTGAATCTTTCCAGGTGACCATGCCTCCATGCGCCAAACGAGCCCCAGCATGGAGCAATGGCGAGTTGCTGGACCTCATCAGTGTTTTTGGTGAGGAAGCTGTGCAGTCACAGCTGCGCTCCAGCGTAGGAATTACGATACCTACGGGCAGATCTCAAAGGCCATGCTGGAAAGGGGCCATGACCGGAACGCGGTGCAGTGCAGGGTTAAAGTAAAGGAGCTTGCGGATGTATTGCACAGCCTCGCGAGGGAAACCGACACTGCCAGGTGCTGCCCCCACAAGCTGCCGTTTTTACAAGGAGCTGGATGCGATACTTGGGGGTGACTCCCACTGCCAATCCGACGACACGATGGACAGTTCAGAGTGGGGAGAGAGAGGGAGGTGGAAGGGGGGGAGAAACCGAGAGTGAGGGTACTGGGCTGGGGGAGACACCCAGAGTCCCAGGAGGCATGCAGCCAGGGCGTCTTCTCAAAGGTAGCTAGCAGTCGCAGCAGCTGGAACTTGGTGAAGAAGAAGCAGAGAGCGGGTTCCTGCTAAGCAGCTTTTATTTTCATGATGGAAATGTTTTGGAGAGGAGGAGGGAAAGTGGGGGGCTGCCATGCATGCATGCCTAGATATGGAATAGCCCATTGATGTGGTCTATCACGTCACGGTAATCGGCCTCGGTAATCTCTTCAAAAGTTCAGCCAGAGCGTGGGCAATGCGCTTGCTGCAAGTTTATAGGGAGAGCCACTGTGGTCCTTGTCCCAGTCAGGCTAACGTGTCCGCGCCACTGTGCCACGAGGGGCGGGTGGGGGGACACATTGCTGCACACACGGCAAGCTGCATAGGGGCCAGGCGGAATCCGCATTGCTGTAGAAGACCCTCCCTTGCTTCCCAGGTGACCCGCAGCAGTGAGATATCTTCCAGGATTAACTCCTGTGGAAAATGTAGGATAGTTTCAGTGTAGGTCCCCCTGCAGCTCTTTGCTTTCCCCAACGCACAGAAACCCCAGTGCAGCCCTGAACAATCAGTCCCCCTTCCCAGGTGACCTGCAGCAGCGAGATAGCTTCTTCCAGGATTTAATTAACTCCTGCACTCATTCCCCCTTACTCACATGTCTTCGCTGCTGTTGGGCTCTCTGTGCTCTGGTTTGGTATGTGGAAAGTATGCTAAAGTGAGACTGTAAACTCCTTCACTGTGATTATACACAATGCTGCCTCTCTGTTAAATGTTTCAATTTTTGTCTTTCTAATAACAGTGTCCCTGACTACTACTACTACTCGACTGGCCGTATCAGAGACTGCTGAAAGGCTACAAAACTTGAGGAAAAAAGCCACGAAAAAGCAAAAAGAAGATATGGTGAAAGCAGTTATGAATCAGTCTGCCAGAGAGAGTAAGACTGCAGAACTGGAGAGGAAAAAATGCAGCAATGGAGGAAAACAGAAGCAGGAGAAAGGCATTGCTAAGAAGAAAAAAGCACGAAGCAGATGATAAGCTCCTGGCGTGCCAAACGGAACTGTATCCAGTCACTCGTAACCATGCAGGCAGAGCACTACCGTGCTGCCCCCCCCTCGTCCCAAAGCTCTCTCCCTGTTCCCCAATGTCAGCTCCAAACCCCCTTCTCCAGCATCCCCCAGCAGGTTCCCCCAACATCTGGTAGGTTCACCTACCAGCCCTGAGAACTATGACCCTTACCCTCTGCACTCAACCCCCATCACCATGCAGCATTTTCATCCTGAAGTGCAGCAGTCATTGCCATAGCACTCCAGGTAGGACATATTTCAAACCTCTGACTGTACAGTTCACCACCCCTACCCCCCTGCCCTTTTACTTACTTTCTTTTCAATAAATGATTTCTTGGCTTTTAAAACAGTTTTTATTATTGCAGAAAGTGAAAGATACCATACCCCAAAGAAAAAAACAGGCACTGCAAATCATTGTAACCACTGCACTTCACTGCCTGTGCAAGGCACCAAACATTACTGTTGGCTTTCAGCCTCAATTCCTCCCTCAAGGCATCCCTAATCCTTGTAGCCCTGTGCTGGGCCTCTCCAGTAGCCCTGCTCTCTGGCTATGCAAATTCAGCCTCCAGGCATTGAACCTCAGGGGTCCATTCCTGACTGAATGTTTCACCCTTCCCTTCACAAAGATTATGGAGGATACAGCACGCGGATATAACCGCAGGGATGCTGCTTTCTCCCAAGTCTAGCTTCCTATAAAGAGATCGCCAGTGCCCTTTTTCAATGGCCAAAAGCACACTCCACAGTCATTCAGCCCGGCTCAGCCTGTAGTTGAACCGGTCCTTGCTCCTGTCAAGCTTCCCTGTATAACGGTTTCATGAGCCAAGGCATTAACGGGTAAGTGGGTCTCCAAGGATCACAGTGGGCATTTCAACGTCCCCCACTGTGATCTTCCGGTCTGGGGAAAAAGTCCCGGCCTGCAGCTTCCTGAACAGGCCACTGTTCCGAAAGATGCGTGCATCATGCACCTTTCCAGGCCAGCCTGTGTAAATGTCAATGAAACGCCCACGGTGATCCACAAGCGCCTGGAGAACCATAGAGAAATACTCCTTCCAATTAATGTACTCGGATGCTAGGTGGGGGTGGTGCTAGAATAGGAATATGCGTCCCATCTATTGCCCCTCCACAGTTAGGGAAACCCAACTGTGCAAAGCCATCCAGAATGTCCTGCACGTTCCCAGCAGTCACGGTTCTTCTTAGCAGGATGCGATTAATGGCCCTGCAAACTTGCATCAATACGATTCCAACGGTCGACTTCCCACTCCAAACTGGTTCACAACCGATCGGTAGCTGTCTGGAGTTGCCAGCTTCCAGATTGCAATAGCCACCCGCTTCTCCACTGGCAGGGCAGCTCTCAATCGTGTCCTTGCACTGCAGGGTCGGGGCGCAGCTCTTCACAGAGTCCCATGAAAGTGGTTTTTCTCATCTGAAAGTTCTACAGCCACTGCTCGTCATCCCAGACTTCCATGACGATGTGATCCCACCACTCAGTGCTTGTTTCCCGAGCCCAAAAGCGGCGTTCCACGGTGCTGAGCATTTCCGTTACTGCCACAAGCAAATTAGTGTCATACGCGTCAGGCGACTCAATATCATCAGACTCCTCACTGTCACTTTGGAGCTGAAGGAATAGCTTAACTGCCAAACATGATGTGCTGGCAACACTCATCAGCAAAGTCCTCAGCAGCTCGGGCTCCATTTCCCACAGAAATGTGGGCGCTGCACAGAAACCGTTGGGAGACTCATGATGGCGCCAAACATGGACGGAAAAACAGTGACTGCTGGGATGTGAAGCGATGCACTACGGGGCGTTGGAACAGGAAGCGGAATGACCCGCACCCTTCCATCCCCTTCCCACAGCCCACGGCACCAAAATGGGATGAGGTGCTCTGTGGGATAGCTGCCCACAATGCACCATTCCCAATAGCGCTGCAAATGCTGCAAATGTGGCCACACTGCAGCGCTGGTAGTTGTCAGTGTGGCCACACTGCAGCTCTGTCCCTACACAGCTGTACGAAGACAGCTGTAACTCCCAGTGCTGCACACCTCCAAGTGTAGCCAAGGCGTAAACAAGAAAAAGACCCAAGAATCGGGACTGTCATAAAATCGGGACATCTGGTCACCCTAGATTACTCATGTGTTTAAAGTTATGCACATGCTTAAGTACTTTGCTCAGTTGTGGCTTTAACGTTCCACTGCTATACCAGCATTTAGCAAAAACATTTCTTCATCAACACTAGTGAAAATAAATGGCTAGTTTCTAACATAGAGTTTTATACAATAACTATTTTTGTGCTTGGCTCTCTTTCTGGTGCCCATGCATGCTGTTATGCAATGGGACACAGCACACTCCTGCAGAAAAAACAAGTTCCATGCTCAATAGACAGAACAATTGGTAGAGAAGGTCCTTAAACATCACACATTACTCTGTGTTGCTGCAGTCATGAAGGTTAAAGAGGTTAAATGTGGAACACAAACCATTAGTCCACCAACAGGAGGGACTTCAAACAGAAACAATGAGTAGGATTTTCCTTGTAGTGACCACAATAACTATGTCCATTCAAGAGGGGGATGGAAAAAGTTGACCTATGCGTACTGTAGTGGGGAAATATTATTTGTGGTATGTTGAAGAACTGTTCAAATGAAGAGTATCAGCATAATGTTGCAAAGGGAATTATATGCCATCTAAGGGCTGATGGCCTAAATTAAAGTTGTGCAGTGAGAGATTCATGTGCACGTCACATTTACTGAAATATATTCAAGTGTTGTTTTTATAAATCTTACAAAACATCACCTTGGCCTCCATGTACTTTTAAAAAATAGATGACTTGTTTCTGGGCAGATTCTCCCCTTCTTTCCTCATTCCCAGATTCCCTGCAGATGTATGCAGCATCCCTACCAAGCCACAGTCTGGAACTATGCCCTGGTGCATTGTAAGTGATTCACATCAACAGACAACAGTTTTGTGAAATTAACAGAGGAGAATTTCATGCAAAGATTTCCATAATATTTACTTCTCTGGATGGCAGAGGGCTCTCACTTGGTATGCATAAACACCTCCCATATTCCTACTTTAAATCAGTGCTAGACCATAAACCACTTTCCTCCAACAATGCTGATAGAAAGGACAGCTTCTTCACTGACGAACAGTATACCTCACAGCCAGCATGAGAGTCAACAAATCTATACTGAATACAGCGCAGAGAACATTTTTCTAAATCAAATACTTAAGATATATTGAAATACAAAAAGCCAAACTCATCCTTGGTATAACTTCACTTACTTCAAAAGAGATACATCAAGAATGAATTTGGCCCCACTCTTGGGTATGATCCTGCACCAGGGCAATGGATGATGTTTATTGCTTTGATGGCACATAGCGGCGGTAAAGCCAGCATAAACAGTCATCTGAGGATTCCTGCTGTATAAAGGAATGCTCAGGTAGCCCGAGGAGCAAGGAGTAGGCATGTCCAGGGAATCTATGCCAGGCAATTCTTAGTGGCTGCAATGGTCCCTTGCAGGCCAGTATAATGTAGAGAAATCTTAAAATTGCTCTACTCTATGCCAAGGACTGACCTGGTACAGAATAGGTCTCAGAGTACGTCTACACTACAGGATTATTCCGATTTTACATAAACCGGTTTTGGAAACAATTGAATATTAAAGTCGAATGATGCGCCAGCACAAGCACATAATTGTGTGTGTGTCATTACTGGGCTACCATCGATTTCTGGAGCACTTGCATTGTGGTAGCATCCGAGCATCCCATGTTCCGCAGTGCTCCCCAGCCATTGCGAATTCATGGGTTGAGTAAGCTGTGGGTTGCAAAACGAGTGTGCGGTGATTCTGAGTTAAATGTGATCACTCAATTCCTTCCCTTCCGTGAAAGAACAGCAGGCAGGTCATTCTCGCACCCATTTTCCCTGGATTGCTGCAGACACCATAGCATGGCAACATGGAGGTCATTGCCTTTGTCACGTCACCATATGTGTACTGGGCCGCTGAGAGAGGCGGTACGGCATGTGACACGCAGCATTCATTTGCTTTGCAGAGACAGAGACGTTGACCATGCGCTCTGTACCGGTCTGCTGTCATTGATTGCAATGGACGAAATAGAGCAAGTTATCAGCGTCTTGGATGTCTGCGCTGTCATGGGTGCTCCTGGCTGACGCTACGCTTGAGTCGCGGCCGGGCGCAAAGACAAATGGAAGATCCCCCAGTCGATCCCTCCTTTTTGTATCAAAATAGCAGTGCAGTCGCGCCTAAATAGGGGCCAAAGTGACTAGGGACCAGTGATCAGAGAATCAGACAGCACAGCGCCCGTCAGATCCACAGAAATTGATGAACTGCATGCCAATTCTACGGGGTTCCCGCAACAACCCACCGTTCGCTCCTCAGCTCCCTAACCCTTCTGGTTGTTACCATTGCAGGGCCACCCATTTGTGCAGATGAAGTAATAAAACCCAAGCAGAATAGAAACACCTGACTTTTAGTGAAGATAAAAGAGGAGGCCGCCTCCAGTCGCTGATCATAGTCAGGCAGGACATAAAAGGTGGAGGGGAGAGGCCCAGCATCCCGCTGCTATTGACGTCCAGGCAGTACAGAATCTTTCTTATAGAAAGAAGAGAGAAAAAAATTGGTGGGGTGATGGGATTCAGCCCCAGAGTTGCTATATGAGGACGGTACCGCCATCGGTACCATCTGCCGGGAATAACTGAAGGAGCATCCTATTGTTATCAGGCGCCGCCCCGGAGCGACCTCACCTGAGACAGGCCGGAAGCACGATTAGGGGCTGAGCTCAAGATGGCTACAGTCACTAGCACGGACCTGGCACCGGGAAGGAAGGAGAGAGGAGCTGTCATTGCTCCACCAGCACGTGTCTACCAGCAGCATGCAGTAGACAACGGTGACATTCGAAAAAGATCAAGAAACGGATGTTTTCCTTCTCTACGAGGGGGAAGAGGAGTAAATTGAGAGATTTACCTCGAACCACCCGGAAATGTGTCTTGACCTACAGGCATTGGGAGTCAAGGAATGCAAAATGCTTTCATGGAGACGGGGATCTGTGGAAGCCTAGAGTCCTCAGTCCCCCTCCCTCCGATCAGAGTTCCATTGATTCTTTGGGCTTTCCGTACGCTGTCACAGACGCAACTGGCTGGGACCTGTACCAGACCTGGAGATTGTTCAAGCTTTGATCGTCTTCGTAATGGCAGGCTCTGATGAACAATTTGCTCCCATACAGCGAACCAGATCCATACTCCCGTCGATCATGGCTGGAGTCTCGTTATTGGATGGACGCATCGCCACTCGCTGACTGATCAGAATACCACGCTGGCAAACAGGAAATAGCAATCTCAAAAGTGCGGGGCTTTCCTGTCTACCTGGCCAGTGCATCTGAGTTCAGATGCCAGAGCGCTCACATGGTGCACGTGGTGAGATCGCCACGTGAGCCAATACACGTCGATTTGCAGCACAACCTAATGTAGTATACCATTTCAGCGCTATTCTCGTCGGGAGGAAGTACAAAACCGGTTTAAGTAGCTTCGTGAAATGCGTTAACCCGAAATTGTAATAGAAGATAGTGTAGAACCAGCCTCAGATGGAGAAGTGAAGTGGACGACATATGCGTTAAGGTACACAAACCCTGCTGCCCACAAGCTGGAAATTACCTGGAACACAAGCGGTATCTACGCCATTCGTGTGTCTATACCGTGTTAATCTGAGAAACAAAAATTAATTGGCAAAAAATGCAATATGAGCACCTACTCTAAGGCTCTTTTAGATCAATCTGACAAGTATACGCGGCCTTAGCTGGAATAAGAAGCGCCAAGGTTTTAGTTTATTGTCAATCATACGAGTAGGCATCCGTTTGCGTAAGCTATTCGCAAATGAATTTGATAGTTTCGGCCATGGTGGATGGCAAGAACGCACAGGGCCTATGGAAACACCGCAGTGACATCAGCAACTATGTCAGTCAGTGACAAAAAAAAAACCAGACTTGGAAATTAACTGTTGACAGCAGGAATTTATACATTTAAATATTACTACGATGTTGCTGGCCACTGGTCGTGTAGTGCGCCAAAGAGAAGCGAATTAAAAATCTGATGTATACGCCCTCAAGCAATAAAAGAACAGATTCTATCATTAATTTAAAAATTAGCCATTTCACGGAAGATGCAGGACTCATCACCATTATCAGGTATGAGTTGCCATGTGAGTTTACTTTTGTGTAGGGACTTAACGATATGCAGCCTTCATCCAAACTGTTTGTGATGTTTGATTTAGCACATTTCTTTGCTTCGTCGAATGCGTGAATGAGATCAAGCGCAGTAGGATCAATTTTGACCAATGCATAGCTTTGTCGTCAAATAAGTTATTTTCTTCGTTGTTGATATTCAAATTGTTTTTAAGCACAGGGGAGAGCTTATAAAGGATTTCGCAGTGAGGGGCTTTACACTTCTTGGCTTTCTTGAAGTTTTTTAGTAAGGAATTGTGTGAAGTGGGGAAATGGAGAAAGCAGCACACGACTAGGATTCTAGCATTTTATATCGACGCCGGCGAGTTATCCCTGTTGTGCTTATATGTCACTACGAACCGAAACAGACTACGGCTCATAAAATGTTATACCTGCCTGTTTTTGTTTCAATATGACTACAGTCAATGGTGGGTATGAGCTCATTTAATTAAGTTTGGTTAATGGCATAAAGCAAGTGTAAGCAGACTTCTCAATAAGGGTAGAGATAAGTGCGTTTACATCATGTTTAACCGACGTTAATGCTGCCTTTAACTGTGCCAACTAGACACCTTATCAAGACGGACCCAGACCGCGGAGAGCAGCACACACTGGAGCCCGGGTGGGCTCATAGGCGCGACACACTCTCGGCCCCTGGCCCGACAGGACCCCCAGCATAATCACTAAGCCGTATTACAACATCCCCGTAGCTCCTACCTAGCCCCCAGCCATCCCTCGCCATGAAGGCCTGCTGCTCTATCTATTGACTGCTCCCTATATGTGGAAGGACGACCAAAGGTACACACCCTTCCCACCCAGAGTGCAAGAACACGCGCAGCGCGAAGGAGTGTGGCATGCGTCACTGCACTCCAGGAGCACGGAACACATGAGGACAGGTCAGTGGTCAGGGAGCATGAAGCTCGAGTGGCGAAAATGCTTGAGCTTCATGTGCCCGTGCGCCGACGGCTCCTCAAGTGCTCAAGGGCTGCTGAGTCTTCCTTGGAGGTGAATCGTGCGGCTTCCTGGAGCAGGTCGGAGGGCCCGCATTTTGGTGAGCAGGAGGGTGCTCATCCAGAAGCCACAGGCCCAGTCGGCGGAGGAGGGAACGGCCACCAGGAGGGTCCTAGCGAACGCTGGCATGCTAATCAGCAATAGCCCGCTGCTAGGGTGCGCCAGCCTGGGCAGGAGGGGGGTGATGGAGATTTTGTTTCTGTTCCCACTGATGCATGCCACGGCTTTGCAGGGTGTGCCCCGTCGCTGCGTCAGTCTCTCCAGGCTGGTGCTTGCCACTTCACGCAAGCGGGGGTGAGTGCGTTGGTCTCTCTGGTGTCCTTCTGAAGGAGTGCATCGCCTGTAACCAGTAGGCCAGGGGATCATGACTTTTGGATGCGCGACCAGCTATGGTGCCTGGAGGTCAAGCGATGCAGAGCGGCGACCTAGTATTTCCGAGCCTGCAGATGAAGGGAAGTTCTTCTTTCTCTCTCACAACTCTTTGGCTTAAATGGGTTCATGATGTTATAAATTGAGCAATGTTTGAGAGTAGCTGCTCTAAAGATTTGAGTACACAATGGCAGTTAGTAAGTTTAGACCTACACCTGCAATGATTCACAGAGCTAGACCTGAACTGTTTTACAGTATTCGCGGCAATGTTGAAATCTTAGCATAGGCGGATATCAGTCAGCGTGAAAGGTCTCACTCTCAGAGAGCAGGGAAATTCACTGTGTTCAGCGAAGAAAAGTCGCGCAGTTGTCTCTTCTTTCCTTTCCAGGCATGTGGCTGGCCGGCGAAGCAGTGTCTCAAATGCAGGATTTAGCTACTTATTCCTTTCCACTGAAGATTATCCCGATAGCGGCTCTTTTCCTTTCCGTGTACGAGCACGGCCACTAAGGAAAATTAGATCTCCTTATCCGCTGTCATGTCAGTTCCATTGGCGATGCACTGGACTACTTCATAACCACATTTACTGGTCAGGAGGGGTCTGTCATTAGGGACAATGCACTTTCAGTCATAGTCTTGTAATATAGATTGATTTGATTTCTCTTTCTTCTGCTGCGTTGTCTGAATTGCGTCCCGTTTCCGTTACGCCACTCAGCATAGGTACTAGTTTTGTCGGTGTGATAGCTGACGCTATATGTAAGACCTGGCCTCACATTCCACTAGGCAGGTAGAGTTCCCAGACTCTTGGGAGCGATAGGTTTTTTTCATGGGGATCGCGTGGATGGCAGCTAGGTTCAGACCCAGACAGTCAGGCAGCATGGACGAGGCACAGATTTAGTTCCGGGGTCCTCACCCAGAAGCCGAGCTCTGCCCCACACGCCACGAGCTCCACTTGACTGGTGCACACTGTAATGGCTGCGCGACCGAGGTCGGTAGCGACGAGATTCAGCCAAAGTGCATACGGCTAGTTCGGATGCTGCCAGACTGCTCAGGGTGAGGACGAAGCAGGCAGCTCCCTAGTC
>NC_133770.1:209248253-209281441 GCF_003597395.2 Chelonoidis abingdonii
TTCATTGGTATAAGAGGTTGGTGTGGATGTTAATTTTAACTCTGCACAAAAGACAGTTTAAAAAGATGTCTCAGAAGATTCACAATTACAAGGCCCACAATATGAGTATTTATCAAATATAGTCTTAAGGCGCAACAACCTGGACACCGTGCTTAAAAGAAAAGTATACACTCCTCCGCCAGAAATTTTTAATCTTGAGTTCTGAAAATGTTTTAAACCCACCACTGACTTGTTGTTATAAACACTGTCCCATTCAGTTACTGTGCTGCTCTTACTATGGAAATGCAAGCTGTGTTGTCAAACTCTTATTTATATGTTAGTCAAGTGTATTTGCTGAGTTCAGGGAACTCTATTGGTGACCAGACGCAAGTTGAAAATCAGGGCCAGTGGAGGTAATAAGGGCCTATGGTTGGCCTACAACTGGAGAGCTGGCAGCGCAGTTACAACCCACACCAGCGCTGCCACTTACTCACAGTCACACTTGCAAGGACTACAGCGGTGCATCTCCCTGGCTTGCAGCCGCTGGCCGTACCCTTGCTCTGCTAAGGTTAACAGTGCAGCACTGTGAGTGCAGCGCTGCTCCGCAAGTGTGGCCACCAGAAGAGCTGTATCTGGCCTCCAGGGAATTAGGCGGTATCCCAGAATACCTGTTCAGTCACTTTACTCTCAGTCACACTCTTACTGCCCTGCCCCTCAGGTTACCCGCCTTTAATGCCCCGGGACTTTAAAACCCCTTCTGTTTGCTCAGCCAGGTTGGGTGCAGTCATCAGTGAATCTTTCCAGGTGACCATTGCCTCCATGCCGCCAACCGAGCCCCAGCATGGAGCAATGGCGAGTTGCTGGACCTCATCAGTGTTGTGGTAGAAGCTGTCCGTCACAGCTGCGCTCCCGCTGTAGGGAATTTACGATTACCTACGCGGCAAGTCTCAAAGGCATCTTGGAAAGGGGCCATGGACCGGACGCGGTGCAGTGCAGGTTAAAGTAAAGGGAGCTTGCGGAGTGCCCATTGCACACCCGCGAGGGAAACCGACACTCAGGTGTGCCCCCCCAACCTGCCGTTTTTACAAGAGCTGGATGCGATACTTGGGGTTGATCCCACTGCCAAATCCTGACCACGATGGACAGTTCAGGTGGGAGAGGAGAGGGAGGTGGAAGGGGGGGAGAAACCGAGAGTGAGGGTACTGGGCTGGAGGGAGACACCCAGAGTCCCAGGGGCATGCAGCCAGGGGAAAGGTAGCCAGTCGCAGCAGCTGGAACTTGGTGAAGAAGAAGCAGGGGAGCGGGTTCCTGTAAGCAGCTTTTATTTTCATGATGGAAATGTTTTGGAGAGGAGGAGGGAGCTTGGGGCTGCATGCATGCATGCCTACGATATGGAATAGCCCATTGATGTGTCTATACGTCACGGTAATCGCCTCGCGTAATCTTTCAAAGTTCAGCAGAGCGTGGCAATGCGGCTTGCTCGTGTTATAGGGAGACCACTTGTGGTCCTTGTTCCCAGTCGGCTAACGTGTCCGCGCCTGTGCCACGAGGGGCGGGTGGGGGGGCACTTTGCGGCTTTTGCCCCACCCCAAACCCCAAAAAGGGGGCCAAAGGTGCATAGGGCCAGGCGGAATCCGCATTGCTGTAGAACCCTCCCTTGCTTCCCAGGTGACCGCAGCAGTGAGATATCTCCAGGATTAACTCCTGTTGGAAGAATGTGGGATAGTGTTCAGTGTAGGTCCCCCTGCAGCTCTTTGCTCCCCAACGCACAGAAACCCCAGTGCAGCCTGAACAATCAGTACCCCCTTCACCAGTGACTTTCGCAGCAGCGAGATAGCTTCTTCAGGTTTAATTAACTCCTGCACTCATCCCCTTACTCACATGTCTCGCTGCTGTTGCTTCTTGCTGCTCTGGTTTGGTATTGGAAAGTATGCTAAAGTGAGACTGTAAACTCCTTCACTGTGATTATACACATTCTGCCTCTCTGTTAAATGTTTCAATTTTTGTCTTTCTACTAACCAGTGTCCCTGATACTACTACTACTCGACTGGCGTATCAAGACTGCTGAAAGCTACAAAACTTGAGGAAAAAAGCCACGAAAAGCAAGATGATATGGTGAAAGCATATAGAATCAGTCTGCCAGAGAGGGACTCAGAACTGGAGAGGAAAAAATGCAGCAATGGGACAGATTTAGCAGGAGAAAGGTCATGGGCTTAAGAAGAAAAGCAACGAAGTTACATGATAAGCTCCTGCGTGCCAAAACGGACTGATCCAGTCACTCTGTAACCATGGCAGGCAGAGCACTACCGTGCTGCCCCCCCTTCGTCCCAAGCTCTCTCCCTGTTCCCCAATGTCAGCTCCAAACCCCCTTCTCCAGCATCCAGGTTCCCCCAACATCTGGTAGTTACCTACCAGCCCTGAACTATGACCCCTTACCCTCTGCCTCAACCCCCATCACCATGCCGCATTTTCATCCTGAAGTGGCAGTCATTGCCATAGCCCTCCAGGTTAGACATATCAAACCTCTGATTACAGTTTCACCACCCTACCCCCCTGCCCTTTTACTTACTTTCTTTTCAATAAATGATTTTCTTGGCTTTTAAAACAGTTTTTATATTGCAGAAAGTGAAGATACCATTACCCCAAAGAACAAACAGGCACTGCAATCATTGTAACCACTGCACGTCACTGCGTGCAGCGCACAAACATTACTGTTGGCTTTCAGCCTCAATGCCTCCCTCAAGGCATCCACTAATCCTTGTTAGCCTGTGCTGGCCTCTCCAGTAGCCCTGCTCTCTGGCTATGCAAATTCAGCCTCCAGGCATTGAACCTCAGGGGTCCATTCCTGAACTGAATGTTCACCCTTCCCTTCACAAAGATTATGGAGTACAGGCACGCGGATATCACGCAGGGATGCTGCTTTCTTCCCATCTAGCTTCCTATAAAGAGATCGCCAGTGCCCTTTTCAATGCCAAAAGCACACTCACATCATTCAGCCCGGCTCAGCCTGTAGTTGAACCGGTCCTTGCTCCTGTCAAGCTTCCCTGTTATACGGTTCATGAGCCAAGGCATTAACGGGTAAGTGGGGTCTCCAAGGATCACAGTGGGCATTTCAACGTCCCCCACTGTGGATCTTCCGGTTCTGGGGAAAGTCCCCGGCCTGCCGCTTCGCTGAACAGGCACTGTTCGAAGATGCGTGCATCAGCACCCTTTCCAGCCAGCTGTGTAAATGTCAATGAACGCCCACGGTGACCACAGCGCCCTGGAGAACCATAGAGAAATTAACTCCTCCCTTTTTCCCAAATTAATGTTACTCGGAGCTAGGTGGTGGTGCATAGAATAGGAATATGCGTCCCTCTATTGCCCCTCCACAGTTAGGGAAACCAATGTGCAAAGCCATTCCAGAATGTCCTGCACGTTCCCAGCAGTCACGGTTCTTCTTAGCTGATTGCGATTAATGGCCTGGCAAAATTGCATCCAATACGATTCCAACGGTCGACTTTCCCACTCAAACTGGTTCACAACGATCGGGTAGCTGTCTGGAGTTGCCAGCTTCCAGTTGCATAGACCGCTTCTCCACTGGCAGGGGCAGCTCTCAACTCGTGTCTTGTACTGCAGGGTCGGGGCGGCTCTCACAGAGTCCCATGAAAGTGTTTTTCTCATCTGAAAGAATTTCTACAGCCACTGCCTCGTCATCCCAGACTTCCATGCGATGTGATCCACCATCAGTGCTTGTTTCCCGAGCCCAAAAGCCGGCGTTCCACGGTTGCTGAGGCCATTTCCGTTACTTGCCACAGCAAATGGAGTGTCATACGCGTCAGGCGACTCAATATCATCAGACTCCTCACTGTCACTTTGAGGCTGAAGGAATAGCTTACTTGCCAACTGATGTGCTGGCAACACTCATCAGCAAAGTCCTCAGCAGCTCGGCTCATTCCACAGCAATGTTGGGCGCTGCAAGAAACCGTGGGAGACTCATGATGGCCGCAACATGGACGAAAAAACAGTGACTGCTGCGCCCTGCCACGGGATGTGAAGCGATGCACTACGGGCGTTGGAACAGAAGCGGAATGACCCGCACCCTTCCATCCCCTTCCCACATCCGGAAATGATGATGGTGCTCTGTGGATAGCTGCCCACAATGCACCTATCCTCAAATGACGCTCGCAAATGCTGCAACATGTGCGCGCACCGACTAGCTGCAGGCGGGCTTGGTCAGGCTCTGTCTCTAGTGTGTTGCGCACACTCCCGCAGTCTCTATAACCTCCGTGCTTCCACTCTCGACCAGTCTTGTACGAAACAGCTTAGCTAACATCCCACGTGCTGCACACCTCCCACAGTACGCCAAGCCGTTAATCAGGATGACAAGACCCGACAAAATCGGAACTTGTCATAAAATCGTGGCCATTAACTGGTCACCTAGATTTACTTCATGTGTTTAAAGTATGACATGCTTAAGTACTATTGCTCGTTGTGCTTACGTTCACTGCTATACCAGCAGAGCAAAAACATTTCTTCTCACACTAGTGAAAAATACAATGGCTAGTTTCTAACATAGAGTTTATACAAATAACTATTTTTGTGTTGGCTCTCTTTCTGGGTGCCCAGCATGCTGTTATGCAAATGGGACACAGCCACTCCTGCAGAAAAAACAAGTTCCCATGCTCAATAGACAAACAATGGTAGAGAAGGTCCATTAAACATCACACATTACTCTGTTGTTGCTGCAGTCATGAGTAAAGCAGGTTAAATGGGAACACAAACATTAGTCCACCAACAGAGAGGGACTTCAAACAGAACAATGAGTAGGATTTCCTGAGTGACCCACAAATAACTTGTCCATTCAAGAGTTGGATGGAAAATGATCCTATGCGTACTGTAGTGGGAAATATTATTTGTGGTATGTTGAAGAACTGTCAAATGAGAGTTCAGCATATGTTGCAAAGGGATTAATATGCCATCTAAGGGCTGATGGCTAAATTAAGTGTGCCAGTGAGAGATCATGTGCACGTACATTTCTGATAATATATTCAAGTGTTTTTTATAAATCTTACAAAAACATCCTTCTGGCCTCATGTACTTTTAAAAAATTAGATGACTTGTTTCTGGGCAGATTCTCCCCTTCTTTCCTCATTCCAGATTCCCTGCAGATGTATTCGCCATCCCTACGCAAGCCACAGTCTGGAACTATGCCCTGCGTGCATTGTAAGTGATTCACATCAACAGACAACAGTTTTAGTGAAATTAACAGAGGGATTCAGCAAATTTCCAAATATTTACTTCTCTGATGGCAGAGGGCTCTCACTTGGTATGCATACACTCCATATTCCTTACTTATCAGTGCTTAGACCATAAACCACTTTCCGCCAACAATGCTGATAGAAGGACAGCTTCTTCACTGACGAACAGTATACCTCACAGCCAGCATGAGAGTCAACAAATCTATACTGAATACAGCGCAGAGAACATTTTTCTAACTCAAATATTAAGATATATTGAAATACAAAAGCCAAACTCATCCTGGTATAACTTCACTACTTCAAAAGAGTTACATCACGAATGTTTGGCCCCACTCTTGGGTATGATCCTGCACCAGGGGCAATGGATGAGTTTTTGCTTTGATGGCACATAGCGCGGTTAAAGCCAGCATAAACAGTCAATTCTGAGGATTCCTGCTGTATTAAGGGAATGCTCAGGTGCCGAGAGCAAGGATAGGCATGTCCAGGATCTATGCCAGGCATTGAGTGGCTTGCAATGTCCCTGCAGGCGCGGTATAATGTAGAGAAATCTTAAATTGCTCTACTCTATGCCAAGGACTGACCTGGTTCAGAATAGTCTCAGATACGTCACACTACAGGATTATTCCGATTTTACATAAACCGTGTTTTGTAAAAACATATTGTATAAAGTCGATAATGCATGCGGCCACACAAAGCACAATAATTTGGTGGTTGTGTGTCATGTTTACCGGGCTTAGCATCATTTCTGGAGCATTGCATTGTGGGTAGCTATCCCGCCCCATAGCTATCCCATAGTTCCCGCAGTCTCCCCAAGCCATTGGAATTCTGGGTGAGGTCCCAATGCATGAGGTGCAAAAAACCGTGTCGCGGGTGATTCGTGATAAATGTCATCACTCATTCCTTCCTCCGTGAAAGCAACAGAGACAATCATATTCGCCCCATTTTCCCTCGGGATTGCACCTGCAGACACCATAGCATGGCCAATCAGGAGCTCATTTTGCCTTTTGTCAACTCGTCACCATAGTGTACTGGTGCCGCTGATAGAGGCGTACTGCAGTGTACACAGCAGTATTCATTGCCTTTGCACAGGTGCATTAGACGGGTTACGCAGTCGCTCTGTACCGTCTGCCTGTTCCATTGTTAAATTGCAATGAAGATAACAGTTATCAGTCTTCTTGTACTGTTGCTGCTGTCATGGGTGCTCCTGGCTGAACCTTCGCTGAGTCGGCGGGGCGCAAAGACAAAAATGGAATGACTCCCTAGGCATTCCCTCCTTTTGTTTTATCTAAAATAGAGTAGTCCTGCTAGGAATATGGGGCAAGTGTACTAGAGAACCAGTGTATCAGAGAATCAGACAGCACAGCCGCTCCGCTGTCAGATCCACAGAAATGTGAACTCATGCCATTCTAGGGGGTGTCCCTGCAACAACCCCACCCGTTGCTTCCCCTCCTCCCCTAACCTTCTGGCTACCATTGAGGGTCCCCCCATTAATGTTGTGAGAGTAATAAAAAATGCAGGAATAAGAAACACTGACTTTTAGTGAGATAAAATGAGGGGGAGGCAGCCTCCAGCTGCTATGATAGTCCAGCAGGACATTAAAAGGTGGAGGGCTGAGAGGAGCCAGCATCCCGTGCTATGATGAGTCCAGGCAGCTACAGCTCTTTTCTTTAGACGTGAAGGGGCGGTGGGGGTCTGATGGATTTCAGCCCCCAGTTCTATGATGAGGACGGTTACCAGCCATTCTTGTCCATCTGCCGGGAATAACGGGAGTCATTCCTATTTTTACTCAGGCGCCCCCGGTCGACCTCACCTGAGCAGCAGGAGCACTTATGGGCTGCGTGCAAGAAGGCTACCATCCTACTTGCACTTGTCCGTCTGCCACCGGAAGGGAGGGAGAGGATGCTGCTGTTCATTGCCCAGCACTGTGGCTCTACCAGCCAGCATGCGTAGACATACGGTGACATGAAAAGTCAAGAACCGATTTTTCCTTTTCTTTCACGGGGGGGGAGGAGGAGTAAATTGACGAGATTTACCCTGAACCACCGCCGACAATATGTGTTTGACCCTACACATTTGGGAGTCAAGATGCAAATGCTTTTTGAGCTGCAGGGGACTGTGGGGGATAGCTGAGTCTCAGTCCCCCTCCCTTCCTCATGAGTGTCCATTTGATTCTTGGCTTTCGTTTACGGCTTGTCACACAGCACTGTGCTGTGGGACTCTGTACAGGCCTGGAGATTTTTTTCAATGCTTTGGCATTTCGTCTTCTGTTATTGGAGCTCTGATAGAACAGATTTGTCTCCCCATTACAGCGAACAGATCGTATCCCCGTACGATTTCATGCTGGAGCTCTATTTTGGATTTGGGGACTGCATCGCCCACTCGTTACTGATCAGGGAACTCCACGCTGGGCAAACAGGAAATGCAATCAAAAGTTTGCGGGGCTTTTCCTGTCTCTGGCGCCAGTGCATCTGAGTTCAGATTGCTTTCCAGAGCGCTCACAGTGGTGCACTGTGGGATACCGCCCGGAGGCCAATACCGTCGATTTGCAGCCACACTAACCCTAATCCGATATGGTAATACCGATTTCAGCGCTACTCCTCTCGTCGGGGAGGAGTACAGAAACCGGTTTAAATAGCCCTTTAAATCGGTTTAACGCTGCTAAAATTGGTATAAATGCATAGTGTAGACCAGGCCTCAGTATTGGAGAAGTGAAGTGGGAGGACATATTGGCGGTTTAAGGCTACATTCAAACCCCTGCCTCCCACCAAGCTGGGCTAACTATACCTGGAACACAAGCTGGTATCTACGCCATTGTGTCTGAATTATACCTGTTTAATTCTGTAGTAAACATAAAATTAATGGGGCAAAAAAGTGCAATATATGACACCTACTCTAAGGCTCTTTTACATCAATCTGACAGTATACTGGGGCCTTAGCGTGAATAAGAATCCGGCCCAGAGTGTTTTTAGTTATTTGTGCAATCATATTAGAGGCACATGTTTTGCCGTAAGAGCCATTTTCTGCAAATGAATTTGATAGTCGGCTCTAGTTGTGGATGGCAAGGAACGTCAAGGCCTACTGAGACACTCAGTGACATCAGCAACATCTTGTCATTCTGCTGACAAAAAAAAAACAGCAACTTTGGAACATAACTTGTTTGACAGCAGGAATTTACGTACATTTAATATTTACTTACATGTGCTGCACTGGTGAGTAGTTTTGCAGCCCAAAGAGAAGCAATAAAATCCTGCATAGTATACCGCCCCCTCTAAGAAATAAAAAAAACACAGTCTAGCACTTACATTTAAAAATAGCTATCACGAAATCAGACTCATTTGTTCAGCTGATCTATGTGCAGTTTACTTTTGTGTGACTACTACCGATGGCTCCAGCCTTCCCGAACTTTGCGATTGTATATTTAGACAATTTTCTTTGCTTACATCAGGCTGCGTGATGAATCAGCCGGTTGTCCAATTTTACCAATTGCATCCTTTAACTCAATCAATATTTTTTTCTTCTGATATTCAAAATTGTTTAAAGCACAATGGGGAGAGCTTATAAAATGTTTCAGCAGTATAGGCCTTAGAAATCTCTGTCTACTGTTATAAGTTAAGAAGTTGAGGGAAAAGGAGGAAAAACAGCACACACTGGTTCTGCTTTTTTATTGCCCTGTACCTCCTTGTGCATTATTTACACCATGAAAAGCAGGTATAAAATGTTACTACTGTATATCAGAATGGCAGGGTCTTAGTCTCATTTACATTAAAGTCCTTTTACATGGCTAAAGCAGTGTAAAAGAACTTTAAAGGGAGAGAAAGGCCATTTACACATTTACACCCACTATATGCTGCCTTTACACTGCCCCAACCCTTATCCACACCCCCACCCCCAGACAGACCCCTGGGACTCCCATGCTCCATCCAACCACTCCTCGCCCCGACAGGACCCCCAGAACTCCCAACACATCCAACCCTCCCCCTGCTCCCTAACTGCCCCCCAGGATTCCCCGTACCAGGCCCATGCTGCTCAAGCTTGCTGGCTCCATGTGGAGCCGAACCACACAGGTACACAACCCCTCCCCCGCAGAGTGCAGAGGCAGCGGGAGGGGCAGCGGCAACTCACACTCCCAGGAGCCAGAGAACCTGAGCGCGGTATGGGTGGAGCCAAGGGGAGTGCCTGCATGAGCTGCGGCCCCCGTGCGCCCCCCGGCTCCTCCCTCACCGTGCTCGGGCTCTGCAGCTCCTGGGAGTGTGAGCTGCCGCTTCCCCTCCTGGAGCAGGCTCAGGGCCCCGCACTGAGCGGTGGCTCACATGCCCAGAAGCCACAGAGCCCAAGTGCGGCGAGGAGGGAACCGGGGGCCACACAGGGGCTGCCGCCTGCATGCATCTGCTGCAGCCTGCAGGAGCCCCCAGCCTGGGCAGGAGGGGGGGGGTCGGCTGCTCCCCACTAGCATGCCACTGCCTTTGCAGGGCTGCTGCCCCCCCTGCGCTGCGTCGGCTCCTCCATGGCTGGGGCTTGCCACCACCGCAAGCGGGAGGCTCTGGCTCTCTGGTGCCTCTGGAAGGCAGCTGCTCCCTGCCGAGCCAGGGCACTGCTTTTTGGAGCCCCCAACCACTTGGCGCCCTGGGCGATCGCCTAGTGGTTTCACCGGCCCTGCAGAGAAGGGAAGTTCTTCCTTTCTCTCTCACAACCTTCTTTGGCTATTCAATGATGTTATAAAACTTGAGCAGATGTTTTAAATCTGCTCTAAAGTTTAGCAAGCAACCAAATGGCAGTTATACAGATTAAGACATGTAACCTGCATGTTAAGAGCTAGACTGAGCACTGTTTTACAGTGACTTCCGCCAATGTAAATCTTAGCATAGGGCTTCGGTGGTGGAAAGTCCATCACAGGAGAATGCCGTGAAGGAAAGAAAAGTGACAGCAATTTCTCTTCTCTCAGAGGGCAGGGTCACAGAGTCCAAATGCCAAGGGATGAGCTGTTTCAACTTTCAATGCATAGCCTTAGCAGCTTCTGTCAGCGGCCACTAAGGAAAATTTAAGATGCCATCCACTACCCAGTGTCAGCTTCAGTGGACATGCTCACTGGACTATTCATTAAAACATTATACTGGTCTAGGAGGTCTGTTCATAGGACAATCATTTCAGTCATGTCATGTCATGTAAAGTAATTTACTTCTCATGGTGATTGCAGCAATAGTCTGTTTTCTGTGTAGTGTACCTTTAAATGTAAGAACTCTGCCTCACATTCCACTAGGCAGTGGTCCCCAAACTATAGGGCAAAGGTTCAGGGGGCATGGGGTAGGGGCCTGGGCCAGACCCTACCGGGGTCAGGGAGGGAGCACCACCTAGTCCCGCGTCACCCGCAGCCCAGCTCTGGCCCCAACCACAGCTCCATTCTGCCCCTTGCTCCACCTCCAGCCCAGCTCCAGCCAAAGTCAAAGCTCCACTCTGGTCTCAGCTCAGCTGCGCCTTCATTCTCTCTCCGCCTCCAGACCAGCTTCATTCCCTCACCGCCCCTAGGCCTCTAGCCCCACCTCTGATGTCAGCCCAAGCACCTCTGCTGGGCCAACTGTGCTGTAATGGAGCAGGGGGGTGGGGGCACAGACAGATTCCATTACTAGTAAGTAGGGTTGCCAACTCTGTAATATTTAAAAACTGGACACTCCAGCAGGAGTGCTGGAACCTCGTCTTCCTCACCCCTTCCCTACGAGGACTAGAGTTGCCAACTCTCCCGGTTTTGCCAGGAGTCTCCTGGAATCATGCTCTATCTCTCAGATGCTACTTCAGCCAAAGCAGGAGATTTTGGGCACTAACAGTCCGGTGCAGCAGC
The DNA here is from genome assembly GCF_003597395.2 of Chelonoidis abingdonii. Classification (NCBI taxonomy): domain Eukaryota; kingdom Metazoa; phylum Chordata; order Testudines; family Testudinidae; genus Chelonoidis; species Chelonoidis abingdonii. The sequence goes on from NC_133770.1 coordinate 209,259,306, forward strand.
AGGGGTAAGGCAGACTCCCTTACCTGCCTTGGCTTTGTGCCTCTCCAGAAGCAGCCAGCACCGTCCTTGCAGCCCCTAGGGGGGAGGGTCTTCACGCACTGCCCCCGCCTGTCCGAGTGTCAACTCCGCAGCTCACATTGGCCAGGAATTAGAGGTTGCACCCTGCACCCAAAATCCCTCCGAGAGTCCACACCCTAAACCCCCTCCTGCACTCCAACCCCCCACCCAAGCCCAGAGCCCACACCCAAACTCCCTCCCAGAATCCGACCCCTCACCCCATCCCGCATCCAAACTCCCTCGCAGAGCCTGCACCCCGCACCACCTCCCGCACTCCAACCCCCTTTCCCACCCTGGTGAAAGTGAATGAGGGTGAGAGAAAGTGAGTGATAGAGGGAGGGGGAATGGAGGGAGAGGGGCATGGCCTCAGAGAAGGGGCAGGACAGGGGCATGGCCTAAGGGAGGGGGCAAGGCAGGGGGCAGGACAAGAGTCTTTGTGCGATTAGACTGTTGGCAACCCTACTGAGGACGTGCCCCTGCCCTGCCTCCCCCCCAAGATCCGCCCCCCTTTTCACTCCACTTTCCCCCTCCCTCCATCGCTCACTGCTTTTCCCCTCTCCCCTACTTCCTGTCCTAGTCGGGAAGGACTTGCCTGCAGAGCCGGGGCTGGGAGCTGCAGCTGCCCAATGCAGTTAGAAGTGGCCAAAGCTGAGTAGTTGTTGGCGCAGTTGATGACTTGGCACTTCCCCGCCTCCCCCGACTGCAGTAACCAGACTTTGGGTGTCCAGTCAGTAGATCTGACCAGACACCATCACGCTGTCTTTTCGACCATTTGAAAACCAGACACACCTGGCCAACCTACTGGTAAGCGGGGACGTAACAGGAAAAGTCATAGTGGGTAGTACTGTGAGAAGATTTGAGATGGAGGAGCTTGTTGAGTGAAACATAGGTACAATTCTCCTTTCTCTTTCATGGAGATTTTATATTGGTTATTTGTCTGTTGTTTTCCCAAATCTAAAATAAGTCATCTAGGCCAACCATGAAAACCTGGCCCCACTGAAGTCAATGTCCTGAAAGCGCATGTTTTGCATATTGAGTATAGCACACATAATTGCATTAAATCTTTCTCATCTTACAAATTAGACTTTCTTCTGTCAAAGAATGATATCAACCCTCTCCTTTCAACCACAATGCTGAATTTCAAATACAAGAATAAATCAGGTTCTTCTTCAGTAAACATAAACCTAAACCTAGTTATTACACATCTCAGCCACATCCACGCAGAGTGGATTTCACCTGCATTATAATAGGCTTGAGGTGCTACCAAGTTTAACAAAAATTGTCACACGGCAGACTACATCCCAGTTTGCCATGAACGTAATGTTAGTGTAGACAAGCTCTTAAAGAAAAAAGCAAAATCAAGCTTGCTGGAACACTTAATCATATTTGCTTAGCAAAATTACGTCAGTTGACAAGACACCTTGGATATATTTTAAAGGAAGTTTCGTAGGAATTCCCATTGCATTTATAATTCAGATCCTACAGTGTGTATGCATTTTGTATGTAGAATATTTTGCACTCCTATAGCACTTTTCACCCACAGATAAAAAGCGGCTGAATACTTTGGAGGTGAGAGGACCATAAAAAATGGAAAAAGGAGACCAGCTGATGCCAAAGTATTCAAATACAAAGACGTAATTCCAAAGAGTGGGGTTTTACTAACATATCTTAGATTATTAATTGCAAATCTCCTTGAATTTATATTGATGAAATTAAATCATTGCCTTTACAGGTCAGCTAGACAGGGAAGAACATTATTCCTATGAGTCCAACTGTAAGGTTAGGTGTGTTTTATATCCTCTCTATGATAGAGTTATTTGGGAAAAGTAAAAGGCACAAATCCTATGGCATGATTGGACAAACCCCCACATCAGACCAGAGCAAACAGAGGTGTCTGTAAGAGCACCCAGTGCCAGATGGTAAGGGGCTTCCTGGTATGTAACAGTAAGTTTTAGCTGGCCTGACCAGCTCAATACACTTCACACTCTGATTACATTTATTTAAAAGGTGTCTTATAATATATCATTTGAAAACTAATAACACACTAGTCATTAATAGCACTATGAAATGTATGTAACAACACTGTATGCAAAATTATGGACACTCTCTGACACAGGCGCCGACTTTCCAAAGTGCCGTGGGGTGCTGCTCAACCCCCAGCTCTACCTCAGGCCCCGCCCCCACTCCACCCCTTCCCCCAAGGCCCCTCCCACACTCAGCCTCTTCCCACACCCTCTCCCAAGCATGCTGCATACTTGCTTCTCCCCCCTCCCTCCTGCACTCAGCGAAACAGCTGTCTGCAGCAAGTGGGAGACGTGGAGAGGGAGAGGGAGGCACTGATACACAGGCCCCCCGATGGGCGGGGGCGCTGGGGGTGCATGGGGGGGAAGCAGACAGGGGGGCTGCCAGTGGGTGTTCAGCGCCCATCATTTTTTCCCTGTGGGTGCTCCAGCCCCAGAGCATCCTCAGAGTCAGTGCCTATGCTCTCTGATATTATGTTTTGGAGTCTGGAAACAGACAGATGAGGCAAAATAGTTTTCCAGACAAAGGAGAAAGGCAAATACCTCTTTGGCTCAACTGTAAATTGAACCAGGTGTGACCAGGGATAGGGATAATAGGCTATTCATTTGCTTGGAGATTGCAGGAAGATCATTTGCATTGTAAAATCACAGGAGACTGGCACTGGCTCCCTGATGAACACAGGAAGGTGAGCCCCAGGAGAATTTCCTGACTTTTATAGATAAAGATAAATTTTGGGGATATAAGGAACTGCTGAAAGACTCTGGGGGATCCATCACCTGAGAGAACAAAGAAGCCAGCGCTTTGTATCTATGAAAGATGGGCCCTCCTGCTGCAACAGGTTGGAGAATGCTGACAACTTGATGTAAGAAACTATGTTAGGTAAAGCTATATCTTGCTAGAATTAAATTTTAGGCACTGGACAGCATGTGATTTTTTGTTTGTAACCCTTTCATATTTCTTTCACTCTTGTTTGAAATAATGTCAATCTATGTTCTTTGTTATTAAACTTATTCTAAGTTTTACTGCAAACCACCCCAAGTGCTGTGTATTAGGCGGGGCCACCCAGAGGATTCAGGGGGCCGGGGGCCTGGGGCAAAACGGGAGAGCTGCAGCACTTGTACTCATCCGGCGGCGGTCCGGGTCTTCAGCAGCATTTCGGCGGCAGGGGGCCCTTCAGTCGCCCCACGTCTTTGGCAGCACTGAATGGCCCCCGCCGCCGAAATGCCACCAAAGACCTAGACCGCGCTGGGCCAGGGCTCGAGGGGCCCCTGCGGGGCCCGGGGCAAATTGCCCCACTTCTCCCCCCTCCCCCCACGGCCCTGGTATTAGCATAGAGTGTATCACCCCAGATGAGCTAACAAACTGTTAAATGTACCGCTCTTTGGAGGAAGCAAATTCTTCTCTGAGTGCCCAGTAAGAGGGACTGGATACTCCAAGAAAGACTCAAGACTAGAAGGGCTGTTGGGGTCACCCTGCAAGGAATAACTGGGCTGGAGGAAGCTCAGGTGAGGCCTTTGTGCTGTGGACATGCTGCCAGTGTCAGGGCTTTGAGCCAAAGCTGCACAGCCTTAAGGCACCCAGTTTTACAGAGCAGGTGGTGACAGAACCCCTTACTGGTCTGGGTGAACCCACAAAGCATCACGGGGGTTAGAGTGACCAGATGTCCCGATTTTATAGGGACAGCCCTGATATTCGGGGCTTTTTCTTATATGGGCACCTATTATCCCCCCACACTCTGTCCCGATTTATCATACTTGCTGTCTGGTCATCCTAATAGGGGTTAACAAACTGTACTGTAGACAGGAGCTGACACTGGCACCGCCTTACAACACCAGCAAGCAATATGAAGCTTGGAGGGGAGGAGACTCCAAATGGAGGGAATGCAAGGAGGAAGCAAGGGCTGCCCTGATAGAAGGACCAGGGGACTGAAGCAGCGAAGACCTAAGGGATGGACTACAAAGTCGTGAGTTTGAGAACAGCCAAGCGTAGGGAGAATGCTTGGACTGGACTTTGTTGTCTTACCGCTAACTTGTTTGTTAAGGAAGTCAAACGCCAGGTTGGGTTTGTGCTTTGACCCTACTAAGACACGTGGGCTGTGTCTGGGATCTGTCTTCACTTCAGTTAGCCCTGGTGACTGGCACTCGGGTTAGTCTAGCCCAGGTGTAACAGGCTACACACCAAAGTCCTGAGTTACTGTGTCCTTGGCAGCGCTGCACTCACGTGTGTGTTCTGCTGGACTTCTGGGGGCACAACCAGTAAAGTGAGCCACTGCTTGATCCTTTCTCAGTGAACTGGAGAACATGTCTATGCTTCTGAATACAAGGGGAACTGTGCGAAGCCATTGGAAGACTATCAGCATTCAGGTGACTTAACCTGTGTTGTCACTGCAAAATGGTTGGGTAACCACCCTTAATGAAAGTGGAACCTAGGCTCTAACCCACACCCCCAGATAGGCCAATTAATCCAGGCTGAAAGCACCGCTTAACTCAGGGGAGAGGTTTTTGTATGTGGATAAAAGGGTGGCTAGCGGCAACACCCAAGAGTCCAGGCTATTGTAACAATGATTAGCCTATATAATTTATTTGTGGGTGTGTTTTGAGAGGCTGACAGAGAATACTTGATTAGAAAAAGTGGGAAGTGGGGGAGCAAGATTTTCTGTGCTTTGACCTGTAACAGAACTTTCAATAATTCATGGGCCCCAGTGCTGTTGCAATCCCATCCACTGAGAAACATTGGGTTAAACAATAAAAAAATCAAGTATTTCTATTATACTCTTAGAAACTTGATTTGTTTTTTGCTCTGGTAGATTGGGTCAAGTAGGGGGAAAAAGGACGCAACATCTGTGGCTCCAGCAACATGTAAAAGTGAGAATCACAGGGCATCATGTAGCAAGGAATTAAATATTAAACTTTATTAAGGAAGCAGTTAAGCCATTATTTACAAAAGTCCAGCAGCTAAAAATGGATTTCTAAGGTATTTTTCATGCTTAGCTCTATTTTTGTACTTTTCATCTGCTAATTAGCACATAAAATGTTATAAAACAGCAAATTGTTACTTAAAGTCCTATAAGTGTTACTAATGAATTTGTTTCTACTGCTGTTTTCATCCTAGCTTAGTAGCAATTTGGGATTTATTTACTATAATACCTGAAACCTTCACACTACAGGAATTATAAAACAAGTTTCCAGAAGCCACTAAGGTGCTACGTATAAAAAGGACGCACAAGTGTTTCTAGATTTCCATCCTAACAGCACAAAGTTGCTAATTTTAGACCCATTCAGTCCTCAGCCTTATAGCACCTTGTATCTTTGACACATTTGTTCCTCCTCCTGTACACTCCCTGAGATCTTTGGGCCCATCTGAGGCACTGTTCCAGACAGAAGTCTGCACAGCTTTCTCCAGACCCTTGAACCATGCAGACGCTGTCACACCCACTGTCTCAAGCGGGCACTTTATTTTCTTTCCAGTACCAAGCTTCCCCAGACAAAACCCAAATCATCTTAAATAATGTATTTACCGGTATGTCACAGAATAGAGAGAACAATGAAAATTTAAATTAGTGAAGTATTAAACTCATGGGAACAGACACAACGAAGTTACCAAAAGAAGCTCTAGTTGGTTTTTTTTTTCATTCCCATTTGATTAAAGCACTCAAGGATATCCTAGTCTAGTGCTTTATGACTTCTTTCTGTCTATTTACCTAGGTACTTATATGGCCATTATCTCTGTAGTACCCAAGCTGTCAGAAGAACTCTGACGTGTAACATCCTCCTAGAATAAATATGTACTGTAGTATTTTTTGTAGCAGTTGCAGCATCTCTTTCGATTAGGATGACCAGATGTTCCGACTTTACAGTCCCAGTATTCATGGCTTTCTTATATAGGCACTTACTTACTTACATACACACACACACACCCCCCACACACACATAGTCCCAATTTTTCATACTTGCTGTCTGGTCACCCTATTTTTGAAAGTTCACTTAATAAAGAGCCAGTTTAGTTTTAGAAACTTAAGAGTCCTCTTGTGTTAGTACCCAGCATGTGGTACTTGAAGCCCATTTAGTAACCAAATCATTTATAATTCCCCTCATCTTTGATGTAAAGGAGTAAGAAATCATAAAATAGTTAGCCATCTTGTCTGTCAAAATCATATAGTACGCAATGAGTAGATCAGGGGTTGGCAACCTTTCAGAAGTGGTGTGCCAAAACTTCATAAATTCACTCTAATTTAATGTTTCACGTGCCAGTCATACATTTTAACATTTTTAGAAGGTCTCTTTCTATAAGTCTATAATATATAACTAAACTATTCTTGTATGTAAAAGCAAATAAGGTTTTTAAAATGTTTAAGAAGATTCATTTAAAATTAAATTAAAATGCAGAGCCCCTCGGACTGGTGGCCAGGACCTGGGCAGTGTCAGTGCCACTGAAAATCAGCTCACGTGCCGACTTCGGCACCTCTGCCATAGGTTGCCTACCCCTGAAGTAGATGTTAGTTCACTATGTCAAAGTATATATTGAAAACCAGACTGCAGGCTCAAATGTATGAGACAGAGAAGAGAAGCACATAAGAAGCCTTGCCCATCCTTTGCATCCCTGCTCACAAGCCAGTCACAATGTGGCTGAAGAGTGGGGCCACTACTCCCTGCGAGGGCTGCCAGGAGCCTGTAAGAGGAGAGTCCGGGTCCACTCACCCCCATAACACTGGCCAGGGGGGCAGGGGTGCACAATGCATCTGTTTTAAGTATGGCAGTGCTACCAGGGCCACTCTAGCATTGACTGTCAGTATGGCCTAAGGGGAATTCTGGGTGGTCAGATAAATTCCCCCTAGGAATCCAATAGCAGCATGTTCCCGTCACAATGTTCACCTGGTAAAGATCTTTGCTTTAAAGCCCCAATCCAGTTATGATTAAACAGCCCCTTCTTTACAGTTAAAAATGAACAAAATTTTAACTTCTTTCTTCCTATTATTATGTCCAATTCCAGTGGGTTGTGCCCTTGTCGCTGGCTAATTAGGCAAACACATTTCTTGCATATATTGAAATTATCTGGCCACTTGATCACTAATAAGAATAGGCAACAGCTTCTTGGAAGAAATTTTCATTAACATGTAAATGATTTTTCACTCCTTTGTCCAGTGAATGCAAAAGTTTGAATAGGAAAATACACCCTTAAATGTACACCTATTCATTGATAAAATTTTAAAGGAGGAAAAAAGGTATCTAAACATTATGGCCATAAAGGTCCTGATTTCAACCAATCATGTGCACCTCAGGGCTTGCATGCATGCAAACTTAAATGTAGCATAAAGAATCCTAATTTGTGCTTGAATGTGTATGTGAAAAGCAAGGGTTGCACACCATATGCATGCGTGTGCATGTCCAACTTGCCCATGGTGCAAGGTCCAAAGCACCCATGCAACCCTTCCTTTGCACACGCACATACTGATAACATTTGCACAAATTGGTATTTACCTGCACATATATGAGTTTGCACATGTTTAAGCCCTTATATGTGCATGAACATTTGAAAAGCTCGAGAGCACACTATTAGATTCCATTTTAAGGAGAAAAACAACACAAAACACCCTGCTTAATGTTAGCCGTGTCTTTTAGAGATCTACTCTTCCTCCGTAAGCTGCCTTTTGTAGGTTTTCCTTTTCCCCCCGCCGCCTCAAACATTTAACTATGTTTTAACGAAAATAATTAAACCAGAACTGAATGATGGATGGACTTTCTACAATTATAAAGATATGTTCTTAGAAAAAAACACTTTCCTTTCTGGTTGCCCTTACAGGAAAAAGCATTATTGAATTGTAAGGATAAATCACACAAATCAAAAGCTCTTGATCTGTAAATGTGAAGAGTGGCTTTGGTTTTTCAAAGTCAGTCATCTGGTGACCATCTGACATAATGGTCAAGAGAATTTACAGAATAGTTTCTTACAGGGGATGTTTCAGTTTGCTCCATTAAATTTTCCTGAGCATGAGTTTCCTTAGCAAAGCCATAGATGACATGCAAGTGGTGTCTAGAAAATGGAGTTTATTATTGATTCCAATTCCTCCTTTTGGTGGAAACATGGAATCTAATTGTTTCTGAATTACTAAGCCCTTGGCTACACTTGGAGATGTGCAGCGCTGGGAGTTACAGCTGTGTTCGTACAGCTGTGTAGGGAAAGCGCTGCAGTGTGGCCACACTGACAACTACCAGCGCTGCACTGTGGCCACATTTGCAGCATTTGCAGTGCTATTGGGAGTGGTGCATTGTGGGCAGCTATCCCACAGAGCACCTCGTCCCATTTTGGCGCCGTGAGTTGTGGGAAGGGGACGGAAGGGTGCGGGTCATTCCGCTTCCTGTTCCAACGCCCCATGGTGCATCGCTTCACATCCCAGCAGTCACTGTTTCTCCATCCACATTTGGCACCATTGTGAGTCTCTGCGCAGTGCGATTTCTGTGGGAAACGGAGCCCGAGCTGCTGAGGACTTTGCTGATGAGTGTCGCCAGCACATCACGTTTGGAAGCTGAGCTATTCCTTCAGCTCCAAAGTGACAGTAAGGAGTCCGACGGTGATATCGAGTCGCCTGACGCGTATGACACTAAATTGCTTGTGGCAGTAACGGAAATGCTCAGCACCGTGGAACGCCGCTTTTGGGCTCGGGAAACAAGCACTGAGTGGTGGGATCAGATTGTCATGGGAGTTCGACATGAACGGCAAGCGCGGGCTGATTAACTTTCAGATGGAAAAAGCCACTTTCATGGACTCTGTGAGGAGCTCACCCCCACCTGCAGTGCAAAGGACACGAGATTGAGAGCTGCGCTGCCATGGAGAACGGGTGGCTATTGCAATCTGGAAGCTGGCAACTCCAGACAGCTACTGATCAGTCGCGAACCAGTTTGGAGTGGGAAAGTTGACCTGGAAGTCGTGTGATGCAAGTTTGCAGGCCATTAATCACATCCTGCTAAGAGAACCTGTGACTCTGGGAACGTGCAAGACATTCTGATGGCTTTGCACAATGGGTTTCCCTAACTGTGGAGGGCGATAGATGAACCCATATTCCTATTCTAGCACCACCCCACCTTAGCATCCGAGTACATTAATTGGAAGGAGTATTTCTCTATGGTTCTCCAGGCACTTGTGGATCACGTGGGCGTTTTCATTGACATTTTACACAGGCTGGCCTTGGAAAGGTGCATGATGCACGCCTCTTTCGGAACAGTGCCTGTTCAGGAAGCTGCAGCCGGGACTTTCCCCCAGACCGAGATCACAGTGGGGACGTTGAAATGACCCACTGTGATCCTTGGAGAACCCGCTTACCCGTTAATGCCTTGGCTCATGAAACCGTATACAGGGAAGCTTGACAGGAGCAAGGACCGGTTCAACTACAGGCTGAGCCCGTGCCGAATGACTATGGAGTTGCTTTTGGCCGTTTAAAAGGGCGCTGGCGATCTCTTTATGGGAAGCTAGACTTGGGAGAAAGCAGCATCCCTGCGGTTATATCCGCATGCTGTACCCTCCATATTATTTGTGAAGGCAAGGGAGAAACATTCAGTCAGGAATGGACCTCCGAGGTTCAACGCCTGGAGGCTGAATTTGCACAGCCAGAGAGCAGGGCTACTGGAGAGGCCCAGCATAGGGCGACGAGGATTAGGGATGCCTTGAGGGAGGAGTTTGAGGCTGAAAGCCAACAGTAATGTTTGGTGCCTTGCACGGCAGTGAAGTGCAGTGGTTACACTGTTAGCAGGAATCTGTTTTTCCTAAAATGATTTGCAGTGCCTGTTTCTTTCCTGGGCTACGATATCTTTCACTTTCTGCATTAATAAAGACTGTTTTCAAAGCCAAGAATTCATTTATTAAAAAGAAAATAACTTTATTGACAGACATACAACATTTTAGGATCTTTTAAGGGCGGTGGGGTGGTGAACTGTACCGTCATAGGTTTGAATATGTCCTGTCTGGAGTGCTGTGCAATGACTGATGCACTTCAGGATGAATACACTGCATGGTGATGGGGGTTGAGTGCAGAGGGTAAGGGTCGTAGTTCTCAGGGCTGATAGGTGGACGTACAGGTGTTGGGGGCAGCTGGTGGTGGTAAGAACCTGGATGCTGGAGAAGGGGGTTTGGAGCTGACATTGTGGCACAAAGGAAAGAGCTCTGGGACGGGGGGGAGCAGCACGGTAGTGCTCTGCCTGCATGGCTACGAGTGACTGGATACAGTCCGTTTGGTGCGCCAGGAGGATTATCAGCTGCTTCGTGCTTTTCTTCTTAGCCGATGCCTTTCTCCTGCTTTCTGTTTCCCTCCATTGCTGCATTTTTTCTCTCCAGTCCTGCAGTTTCTTACTCTCACTGGCAGACTGATTCATAACTGCTTTCACCATATCTTCTTTGCTTTTCCATGGCTTCTTCCTCAGGTTTTTAAGTCTCTCAGCAGTGTTTGATATGGCCAGTGGAGTAGTAATAGTCAAGGACACTGTTATTAGAAAGACAAAAATTGAAACATTTAACAGAGAGGCAGCATTGTGTATAATCACAGTGAAGGCGTTTACAGTCTCATTTTAGCATACTTCTCACATACCAAACAGAGCACAGAGAACCCACAGCAGCGAAGACATGGTGAGTAAGGGGAATGAGTGCAGGACTGATTGGTTCAGGGCTGTACTGGGGTTTCTGTGCATTGGGGAAAGCAAAGAGCTGCAGGGGGATCTAGACTGAACACTATCGCTACATTTTCAACAGAAGTTAATCCTGGAAGATATCTCACTGCTGCGGGTCACCTGGGAAGGGGGACTGATTGGTTCAGGGCTGCACTGTGGTTTCTGTGCGTTGGGGAAAGCAAAGAGCTGCAGGGGGACCTAGACTGAACACTACCTCTACATTTTCAACAGGAGTTAATTCTGGAAGATATCTCTCTGCTGCGGGTCACCTGGGAAGAAAGGGAGGGTCTTCTACAGCAACGTGGATTCCGCCCTGGCCCCTATGCAGCTTGCCTGTGTGCAGCAATGGTCCGCCCACCCCTTGCGGCACAGTGGCGCAGACGCATTAGCCTGACTGGGACAAGGACCACAGTGGCTCTCCCTATAAACTTGCGCAAGCGCATTGCCCACGCTCTGGCAGAAACTTTTGAAGAGATTACAGAGGCCGATTACCGCGACGTGACAGACCAAATCAATGGGCTATTCCACATCTAGGCATGCTGGCAGCCCCACCCCCCTCCTCTCCCCAACATTTCCATCATGAAAAGAAAGCTGCTTACCGGTACGAAGGTACGCTCCTTGCTTCTTCTTCACCAACAAGTTACGCTGGTGCGACTGGCTACCTTCCTCCTGGCTTGAGAAGACGACCTCCTGGCTGCATGCCCCCTGGGACTCCGGGGTGTCCCCCCCACCCCAGTACCTCACTCTCGGTTTCCCCCCCCCTCACCTCCCCTTCTTCTCCCCGCACTGAACTGTCCATCATGGTCGTCAGATGGGCATGGGGTCACCCCCAAGTATCACGTCCAGCTCCTTGTAAAAATGGCAGGTTGTGGGGCAGCACCTGAGTTCGGTTTCCCTCGCAGGCTTTGCAAATGGCACTCCGCAGCTCCTTTACTTTAACCCTGCACGCACGCGTCTCCGGTCATGGCCCTTTCCAGCATGGCCCTTGAGATCTGCCCATAGTATCGTAATTCCTACAGCTGGAGCGCAGCTGTGACTGCACCAGCTTCCTCACCAAAAACACTGATGAGGTCCAGCAACTCGCCATTGCTCCATGCTGGGGCTCGTTTGGCGCATGGAGGCATGGTCACCTGGAAAGATTCACTGATTGACTGCACTCCACACCTGGCTGAGCAAACAGGAAGGGGATTTTTAAAATTCCCGGGGCATTTAAAGGGCGGGTCACCTGAGGGCAGGGCAGTAGAGTGTGAACTGATGAGTAGAGTGACTGAACAGGCATTCTGGAATTCCTCCTAATACCCTGGAGGCCAATTACAGCGCTTTTGGTGGCCACACTTGCGGAGCAGTGCTGCATCACCAGCGCTGCACTCATTATACCTGAGGCAGAGCAGGTTTACAGCCAGCGCTGCAGCCAGGGAGATGCAGCGCTGTATGTGCTCTGCAAGTGTGGACGGTGAGTAAGTTGCAGCGCTGATGGTGGGTTTACAGCGCTGCAACTCTCCAGTGTAGCCAAGCCCTAAGAAAGAAAAGTAACGGATCCTGAGAAGATGGAAAGGTACAACAGCAAAAACGTATGAGCACTTTGCAATAATCTGGAAACCAAAATGTATTAATATGATTTAACATGCAGAATAACCACAACTTGCATACAATTTATTTATTATAACCCCATCCCACGGCAAGCCCTCAGCTAGTAAACAAGTATAATCAACAGCTCAGAAATGCACGATAAGCACTGCGCATCACACAGTTCTGTGAACAACAAACTGCTGCACAAAGGAATCCTTTTTCTAGTCTGGTTACTGGTAAGTAGTGAAATATCCTGTGGGCCGACTTCTGCCTTCTGTTATGCTGGCGCAAACCTAGAGCTTGTCCACACTTATAGAACTACAGGTGCAGCTGTGCCACTGTAACACTTAGTGAGGATGCTATGTACACCAAACGGAGAGCTTCTCCCATTGACATAGGTACTCCACCTGCCCGAGAGGCGTTGTCTACACCAGGAATTAGGTCAGTATAACTGCACGCTTAGGGGGATGGATTTTACACATAACTGAGTGACGTAGTTATAACTGACAGAAGTTTGTAGCTGTTGACTAGGGCCTAATGCAGGGATCGGCAGCCTTTGGCACAGGGCCCGTCAAGGAAATCCACTGGCGGGCCAGGACGATTTGTTTACCTGCAGCATCCGCAGTTTCGGCTGATCGCGGCTCCCACTGGCCAAGGTTTGCCATTCCAGGCCAATGGGGGCTGCAGGAAGTGGCAACCAGCACATCCCTCGGCCCGAGCCACTTCCCGCAGCCTCCATTGGCCTGGAACGGCAAACCACGGCCAGTGGGAGCTGTGATTGGCCAGACACTGCAGATAAACAAACTATCCCACCCTGCCAGTGGATTTCCCTGATGGGCTACGTGCCAAAGGTTGCCGATCCCTGGCCTAGTGTGTTCAGTCAGGTTGTACAGGTGTAACTGAGAGCAGAATGTGGCCTCTGTTTATTTTTTCTAGAAGGATGTTTCAAGTCCTAATGTAATTGAGTCATTTTACTAAATAATCCTCCCAAACTTTAGGAAGAATAAATAATAATAAAAAGTGTTGGAAACTGTTCAGAAAAGCATTTAAGACAGAAAATTCTGGATTCTGTAGCATTCTGAGTTTAGCAGATCCATTGTTCAATGTGCAAGACAATGTGAATCTGACTCTTTATAAAAATGTTTCATCAGGCTTATTAAAAAGGAAAAAAGCTAACTTATGCTTGTAAACGTACCATATTTATTTACCAAAACAAAAGAAATAAATTACATTTCTCAGTCAATATCTAACTGATTTTTCTAGGCAGTTGTTACTGGGTTGTGGTTCCTACACACGAAATATGTAAGTCAAAATTCCACAGTTTTCTGCTGTTTCTAACACGTGAATGGTGAAAGAGGAAAACAGGAATATGGAAATTTAGACCTAAGTGTAGCCTTGATGTTTTTTTTTTAATTATTTTTAATAATAAGATGAGTGCATGGGTGGCACATGGACTGCTGGCTGGGGGAGAATAACCCCCAGCCCCACCCTTTCCATCTGAGCCCCCACCCCTTCATGCCCCACACACGCACACACACACACACACTGCAGCCCAGAGCCCCCCACCACAGCCACTGGCCCCAGCCCCAGAGCAGCCCCAGCCCCAGAGCAGCCCCAGCTCCCCCAGCCCCAGCATGCCAGTGGCATGGCCCCAGTCCCCCCAGCCTCAGAGTGCTTAGAGGGTGGGTGGTGCGGCCCCAGTCCTTCCATCCCCGAAGGTCAGTGCCAGCCCCAGTTTGAGTCCAAGCCGGGGCCACTGCCCAGGGGAACTGGAAAGAGTGGCTAGAGCAGGAAGCAGGAGGGAGTCTGGGGGCAGAGCATGGATGGGGCCACACCCGGCTGTTTGGGAACCAGCCTATGATACCCACCACCCATGGATGAGTTAACAAAAGTTAGTGAAGTATCACTGACTGGAAAATAGCCTGTCAGTGATTCAGTCTCTCTTGTTCACTCATCTTGCTATTCAGTACATAAATAAAAAACTTAATGAAATCTACATTTAGCTAATAGACATAATCTTGCAATCCTTTCACTTCCACCCTTGTCTTCTGCACCCATCCATTACATTTTGTTCCTCTTTACGTGACAAAACTACAATATATTATGTGTGGATGGACCCCTGCACCCATCTGGAGCCCCATTGACTTCGTTGGGACCCCATGTCAGCATAAAGATCTGCCTCCATAGAGCCAATCTTCAGATTGTAAACTCTTTCTGGCAAGGACTCTTTTATTTAATGTTTGTACAGTGCCTAGCACAATCCTGACAAAGACCTCTGGGCTACCATTGTACAAATAATAGCCTAGGGTTGCCAGGTGTCCAGTTTTCAAGCGGAACATCCACTCAAAAAGGGAAACTGGCAGCGTCCAGTCAGCTTTGTCTGGTTACCTGCAGTAACCGGCCTCCGCCAGTGAGGGGTGGGAAAAGCAGCAGCTGCTGCTGGGGTCTGGAGGAGCGTCTCTGCTTAACAGCTGCTGCTCTTCCCACCCCCCAGCCTGACAGAGAGAAGGGTCTGATTCCTGGACCGGGCTCCAAAGTAGGTACGGGCGCTGTCTGGGGGCGGGGGAGAGGAGATCAGGTAACTTGTCTGCCCCCCACCGCCCTTCTGTGGCTCAATTTCCCCACCCTAACCCTTTGCACCAGGGATGGACCCCCCCATCCCCCTTGGGCCCTGATTTCCACACCCCGGTCCCTCGTTCCAGGGATGGACCCCCCATCCCACTGTGCCCCGATTTCCCCACTCCAGCCCCTTGCTCCAGGGATGGACCCCCCCCGCCCCACTTTGCCCCAATTTCCCCACCCCGGCCTCTTGCTCCAGGGATGGACCCCCTCGCCTCATGTGCCCCGATTTCCTCACCCCGGCCCCTCACTCCAGGGATGGACACCCCTTCCCCACTGTGCCCCGATTTCCCCACCCCAGTCCCTCACTGAGACAGAGACAGAAACCCTATAACATAACGGTTTTTGGAGGCAGGTCAGATTTAATACGTTCTGTTGTTTTTTAAACACCAGTAAAATTTAAAGATATTCAGAGAGACACTTGCAATGTAACGGCTAAGTTAAATGGTACATTAAATGTTTCAATTTTTACAGAAAGATTTTGCTACAGAAAACGGCTCCACATTCTATTGCAGTCCAGGTCCTATTTTTTCCCTTAGTTTATCATGTCATCACAACTGGAATGCCAGAGAGATTTTATCCTTACTAAAATTAACAACGTTTTCCAGATTACCTACATTATCAAAGAATTCTGACCACTTTTCTATAATCTGCATGTGTTCACACTGGAAATTGATACACCTGTACAGCACTGTACATGCAACACATGCCCAGACATAACGTAAAAACTTGGTACATAAAGAAAGCAGAGGAGCAGGTAGGTCACAGGAGATAAAAACTAATAAGCGACCTCCTGAAGCCCTACCAGGGCAAGCTAACAGTTTCCCTAAAATGTAACAAGTCAAGGAGTACAGTCTCAGTCCAAAGGCAGAAACCTTGTTAGTAGTTGCAACACAACAGTTATGTCAGAACTTGGCAAGAAGCTATACCTCAGTCCTACAGGCTGCAGAAAGAAGAGTAGAGCTCCAAAGTGCAAATATACAATTTACTCAACACGTGTGCAGAATGATTAGATTTCTCTGCACAGAGCTAGGTAACGCAAGCAAATCTCTGAGCACTGATAAACGGGAGGAAGTGAATATGAAATGCTTATGGGGCGAAGACGGGGCATGACCATGGCATACATGCTTAAGTGAAACCTAGTATTTGCAAAATATGTGTGCCACGGCTATTTTACATTATTCATACTGCTATCCAGGAGTAATAGCGTATTCAGCTGTAATAGCTCTACTCAAAAGAAAGCAAGAGAAGAGGCAGGCATGGGGCCACTCACACTGAAATGTCCCCAAAAGTTCTAAGAAAACAGGATAATTCACAACTAGCTGCTCAATACCTTGCAACATTAGTGAGACGCAATGTCCTTGAAAGCCCACCAGCAAGCACAACCTGCTTCCCCTCAAATTATTTCTTCTCACTGAATCATGAGTAACAGAGCACCACCCCATGGCTAGAAGTTGAGGCTAGACAAAGTCAGATTGGAAATAAGGCATAAATTTTTAACAATGAGGGTAATTAGCCACTGGAACAATTACCAAGCATTATCTGGCAATTTTTTAAATCGAGATCGGATGTTTCTCTAAAAGATCTGCTCCAGGAATTATTTTGGGAAGTTCTATGGCCTGTGCTGAACAGCCAGTCAGACTAGATAATTATAATGGCCCCTTCTGGCCAGGAATCTATGAATCTATGCTCACCAAGTGTCTTACAGCCTAATCCTAAAATTAACCTATGTATAAATTTGGGTTAGATTAGAACAGGTTTGCACGGAGGTTCCCTTTCATCACTCTTCTGTTCATGTCTCATGTTTCTCACTCCATTAGACACAACATGGGGGACCATCCTCCAGTAGCATGTAGTCTTAAAATGTTGTCTAAAGCAGTGGTTCTCAGTCTTTTTGGGCTCAGGACCAACTTGTAGATGTTTATGGCCTGTTGCAACCCAGTAAATAGTGTGGGGGTGGACGCCCTGCCTGGGGTGGTTACATTTGGGTCCTGCCTCCTGGGTGGAGGGAGGAGTGGGGGAGGGGATGAGTCCAGCACTCACCCCACAGTGGCAGATCTTGCAGCTACTATGCAGGGCAGCTGGCTGGGCTTGGCTCTTGGTTCTGGGAGTTATAACCGCTGCTCACATTTGGCCCTGCCCCCTTGACTGGACCAAAGTTGTGTGAGTGGAGTTGTGACCTGGTTCACGGGGTTGCAGTGCCACTCACTCAAATTTTGCCCACTTGGACTCCTGTTATCATGATGGCTGGGCCAAACCTGAGTGGCACTGGGCTCCCAGAGGTTGCGGTGCCTGGAGCAGGGAGGTGAGCCCAGCCAGCCTGTGGGACAGGAGCTGCTACACAACCCTTTGAAATATTCTGGCAACCCAGTTTTGGATCCCACCCACAGGCTGAGAAACCCTGGTCTAAAGGTTTCTCATAAAAAGGAGAGAGATTTCTCCTTTCATCTTACAGTACTGTACTGCACACTTTCCTGAGCTTCGTGAGGTGGAGACTGCAGGAAATCAAGCTTTTCCTTCTACCTATGTGTTTTAAAAACAATGAGCTACTCACTTTTGATAAGTAAATGGTGAAATATAGCCTGGATCCCCAAATCTGAATGTCAGTACATTCATATCAAGAACATTGGGTCAGATTCTCTCCTGTGCCAAGATGTGCTCAGTGCAGGAGGACTGGGGCATCAAGGAACCAATTACAGGTCTCCATTTCTCATACAGTGGCTCCAGCCCCAGCCATGGAATGCTGCTGTAGTTCACAATAGCTGGCTGTTCTCCCTAGTGGTCAGCTGAGAGTGGTGGATGGTTCTGGTCTCTCCCACAACACACATCTTCTACACTGGGATGGAGAGTTTGCAAATTGTGCAGGAGCTGGTTTTGCTCTATGCCAGCTGACAGTTCCCAATCAGGAATTGTCAGCTGGGCAGCTACAGGCAGATTTCAGATGCTTTGCACTGTGCAGGTTTGTACACTGTAATGGGAACTGGTTTGGGATAGGACAAGAGAGGTCTTCCTCAGTAGTCTGATTGAGAAATGTAATCTAGAGCTATTTTCACAAATGGAGGAGGGAGATGGGTTCAAAATCTGACGATGTTCCCAGGATCTCAATTTCTTGCATAAGGATTTGCATGTTTTATAGGATTTAGGTGCCTCAGATTTTACTGATTACCAGGTAGCTTACTGGGTACATTGCTGCTGGATCTATCCCATTTCATAACATGTATGAAACTAGATCCTAGGAACTATTTAAAAGATAACTCTATGGTTTCTTTTGTTAGATTTTCAGGCTCTATTTTGGATTGGCATCCTGCAGAGAGCTCTTTTAAGTAGACCAAAAGATTAATGGACGAACTTGTTCTCACTGGCAGGCATTCAACTGGCCAATTCTGGAAATCTGTCTTTGCTGGTAGAGAAAGATTGAAGATGAAGATGAAGCCTTTTGAAGTCTTGAAAAAACTGACTGCCAGCCTCCATGGTAAGTGAGATGACTATGATCAGCAGTGAATGGTTTTGTAGAACTAAAGTATATTAAGACTCAGGAGGGAAGCTCCTCAGTAACTACAAGGCTGATGTAACTGTAGTTCTTCATGTTTTCTTAAATGTTTCCTCTGCTACCCTAATTTTTTTGTGAATGTATTGAATTCACGGCACATGTAGTTGTTCTGTATGTTCTTCTCCTTGCCTTAGAACAAAACAACAACAAAAATCCTACAGAACTCTTACATTTAATGTTACAAAATAGCAATAAATTTACTGCAAGAGGAATGTCATTTCGTAAGACTGCTTCTGCCTCTATAAACACCACGATTACAGGATTTGCTGTTTGTGGGAAAAAGAAGCATCTACTTGTTCTAACACAGACGTCTCAAGTTTGAGTAAACTGCGTTTACTTTTGCATCTATACAATTTTAAAGATGAACGCGGAGATTTTCATTGGTGAGGGAAGAATGATTATTGCCAACTACTTTGGGCAAAACTCTTCATTTACACCTACTTTGTACTGGTGTAAATGCCAACACCAAGACACTGAAAAATTTGGTTAGCGAGTGTTTTTTAAAGTGGCAACTCATTTATATTGCATTAAAATAGTTCACTGTACAAATCTAAGTTTATAAAGCTATTCTCGGTTTCATGGGGGTATGATATAAAATCTTTGTATCCATACAGATGACTTATTCTGTTTTTAAAACTTACATGAAAGGCTAAGACAGAGACTCTCAAAAGCTCTGAATTTTTACATGCTGTGCTTAACTAATATTCAAAGAGTAATTTCATCAGCACATTTTAATGCCAGGTTATTTCTGTGAATGGCAGAGAGTAGATCCAAATCACAAACCTAAGCACATTATTGTTTCAAATGCAGAAAGAGAAGCAGCAAAAAGAAATTACTATTATACAGAATGAAACTTCTGTTATTAGTTCATTAGACCAAGTTTTAGTAACTCCACTGAAGCCAAGGTACAAAGCACACAGCTAATGCCACTAAAAATCTTGTTTAGGGGTATTTGAAACAAGCGATGACATGGGGTAACAATAATGCCCTCTCTACACTACAGAGATTTTGAAAAATCTTGTTTACCCTTGTTAACATTGGTTCATTTAGAGGAATGGTAATAATGACAGGCCATTTGTCAAAAGTTTCTCTAGTGTAAGCAAGACTGAAGTTGGAAGAGGCATTCTTCTGTAAGAATTCTTTATCCATCCTAGTTTGTTGCAACAGAAGCTCTAAAAACACCCCAGGAGTGTGTTGTGAAAGTAAATCAGATGCTGCGAGGTGTCCCGCATCCCACAAGAATCGTTTAGATTAAGTAGATAGTATATGGCAAGTATTAAGGACTGGATAATCAAGAGGTTCAAAGGAACAGATTCCAGCAAGATTTTAGATTTTGCCCTTATATATGAAATTCACTTTTAAAACTTCAGTGGAAATAATAGTTTGGATTTAAAAATTTCCCTTTGCTGTTCCCTGCCCAAAGATTGCAGCCTTGGCTAGTAGTTAAGAACCAGAAAGTGAAAATCACTAGAAACGACAATTAACATGGACTAATGATAATTTTCCTGTCCAAGGTAAGTGAAAGACAAAAGATAAACAAAACAGTGAAATTGGTTCACTTCAAATGATCTATGAAAATTTATGATTTAAAAAAAAGG
This sequence comes from Chelonoidis abingdonii, assembly GCF_003597395.2. NCBI lineage: Eukaryota > Metazoa > Chordata > Testudines > Testudinidae > Chelonoidis > Chelonoidis abingdonii. Next base: position 209,279,375 of record NC_133770.1, read on the forward strand.
GGGGGTGGGGTTTAACCTCCATGGCTCTATAAACAGCATCTCATTTCAACAGCCAAGTTTATTTCCTTTTGGAAAAAAAAATCCCACCCAGGAACCTGGTATGTTGTACACCAAGTTTCAGTCTGAAGGAATTTACCACAGCCCGATAATAAAACCCTCAAAAAGGGAGAGACAAGCACTTTTTCAGCTGAGTGGGATCTATTATTTGGTATGATCTCTGTGTACCACAAAGCTTCCTTCCACTTAATGCACTAGCACCCTGCAGCTGTGCATTGAACTCTGGAGCATTAAAAGTTCGATAATAAACGCAGCCCCCCAAATCCACAGTGGAGGGCAAAGGTCCATAGGTTTGGGGGGTACAGCAGGCCCTTGTCCCAGCTGGAAATGGTGTCTTCCAGGAAACAGAACATTCAGTCCCCCACCTGGCGCAGAAGGGAACTGAAGGGGGTGGGGGAGCAGTGGAGCGAGACCACAGACAATCTGGACGAAAAAATGCCCAGCTGCCCACATCCTTAGCACAACAACTTCCCCGCAAATGCCTTTTCCCGGAGAACAGCCCAAGAGGGGAAGCGGGGGGGCCCAAGCAGCACCCTTTATCGCGGGCTCAGCCAAACTAGGCACAAAGAGCCGGGGACAAAGAAAGTCCCGCAAGGGACCCGGCGCAAACTTCCCGCGGAGGCTCGCAAGGCTGCTGGCAGCCTGGTCTCGCTCTCCTGAGCCTGTGCTGCGGGGGGCCTCCGGCGGCGTCTGCCCCCTGCACAAGCCGAGCCCCTCCACCCGCCCGGCGCACGCCGCTACTCACTCCAAGCAGACACACTTTCAGTTCTCGTATCGCCATCATCTGTTTGGGGAGACGCCGCTTCGCATCGTCCGGCGGAGTCACTCCCCGGCCGGCTCTCCCGAATGGAGAACGGAAAAGCAGCTGCGGCGCTGCCTGAGCCGCCACCGGTCACATGAGCACAGTCCCAGCTCCTCCTCGTCCTCTTTGGGGCTTTCCTCCCCCAAAGCCAACACACACACAAATGTCTCCACTTCAGCAGATTGCAGGAGCGGCGGTTTCTCTCTCTGGGACTCTGCCGCTCTGCTCCCTGCGAGCACCAGGACACCCCGCTGCCCGGCAATGACAGCGAAGCGCTCAGATTAGCCGGGCCAGGGAAAGCCCTCGCCTGGTCCCCAGCCACTGTGCACCGCGCGGGTTCGACACCCAGAGCCAGGGGTGTCGTTGCCCTGAGTAATGAATCCCAAATCCAGGAGTCTCCCTTGACAGCCAAGAGACTTGGCAGATGATCTGCAAATGGCAAGGCACTCAGATTAGGGACAACAGGAGTGGGCGAGGTATAAGAATGGAGTAAAATATGATTTTAAATCACTGAAGGGGAAAGCTTTTTGTGTGTTTGTTTTTGGCACAACAAAACTTTTGTAGAGGAGACTTTTTTGTTCTGTTACCCCCTTCTCTCCTGTCTCTTGTGTCACCAAGGGGTCTCAATCAGTAATGCCACATAGGTTCCAGCACAGCAAACGGATTGTTCATTTTAAGATAAATTTTGCATTGTGCAAAAAAATGACAATGTAATTAATATAATCTACTTTTTGGCCCCAAAAGTAAGACTCGCTCCTTCTTGGGATTCTCTTAAGAACATGTGAGTGGCCATACTAGGTCAGACCAAAGGTCCATCTAGCCCAATGACAGTGGGCAATGCCAAATGCTTCACAGGGAATGAACAGAACAGGCAATTATCTAGCGTTCCATCGCCTGTCGCCCATTTCCAGCTTCTGGCAAAGAGAGGCTAGGGACACCATCCCTGCCCATTCTGGTTAATAACCATTGATGAACTTATCTCCATGAACTTACCTAGTTCTTTTTTGAACCCTGTTATAGTCTTGGCTTTCACAATGTCCTCTGGCAAAGACAGCAGAGAATCTTGTGGCACCTTATAGACTAACAGACGTTTTGGAGCATGAGCTTTCGTGGGTGAATACCCACTTCGTCAGACGCAGGTAGTGGAAATTTCCAGGGGCAGGTATATATATGCTAGCAAGCAAGCTAGAGATAACGAGGTTAGTTCA
>NC_133770.1:209283483-209289291 GCF_003597395.2 Chelonoidis abingdonii
TTGCTAGCATATATATACCTGCCCCTGGAAATTTCCACTACCTGCGTCTGACGAAGTGGGTATTCACCCACGAAAGCTCACGCTCCAAAATATCTGTTAGTCTATAAGGTGCCACAGGATTCTCTGCTGCTTTTACAGATCCAGACTAACACGGCTACCCCTCTGATACTCTGGCAAAGAGTTCCACAGGTTGTGTGCTGTATGAAGAAATACTTCCTTTTGTTTGTTTTAAACCTGTAGTCTATTAATTTCATTTGGTGATTCCTAGTTCTTATGTTATGAGAAGGAGGGATAGTTCAGTGGTTTGAGGATGGGCCTGCTAAATCCAGGGTTGTGAGCTCAATCCTTGAAGGGGCCATCTGGGGCAAAAAATCAGTACTCCATCCTGCTAGCGAAGGCAGAGGGCTGGACTTGATGATCTTTCAGGGTCCCTTCCAGCTCTATGAGAATAGGTATATCTCCATAAATTATTACTTCTTGGAACAGAAAGGACTGATTAGAGCAGTTGCATCCCCTTATAATGCTGCTGTGTGGCCAGTAAGAAAGCCAAATGGTACCTGGTGCCTCACTGTGCATTACAGACACTACGTGCTCTGGCCAATTCACCAGCCTCAGTAGTGACAGCATACCCTGAAATGCTAGCCTGTATTGGACCCCCTCCCCCCAAAATGTAAAAATACACATGGGGCTTGTACTCAGTTCAGCAGTGGGTCCTTCACTGGCGCACTGAAGGACCCACTGCTGAAGACCCAGAGCAAGTGAAGGACCTGCTGCTGAAGATACTGAGCGCTGCCAGGTGAGTAAAAATTAAAAAGGTGCCTCTAGCCAGGGAAGGGATTCTCACTGGGCGCGGGGCCTGATTCAGGGGGAATTGGTGGAATAGGCCTAAAGCTGGCCCTGGCTGGCTGGCACCCCACACCAATGTGAAGCTAGCCCAGGTAAAACCCAACATCAGGTGTTTCAGGTGGCTAATCCCAATCAGATAAAGGAGGGAACACTAGTATGGTTTTTGGATGGAAGTTGTAGGTATCCGGGGGGATGGAAAACTGCAGGCTTAGCTGTTGTAGGAATCAGAAGAAATGAGATAATCAGCACCATTAGTTTCTCGCTAGAAGCAAGGTCAGCTCAGGAGGCAGAACTGGCAGCCTTGTTAACAGCTTTAAATGAAGTGGATCCCAAATTTGAGCCAGAATGTTGGGTGGTGGTAGATTCAGATTATGTATTTCATGGGGCCACATTAGGCAACAGATGGCTCCACAATCAAGCATGCCAACTGGTGGAAGCGGGTGGAGGAGCTCAGTCACTGTTTTACACGGATCAGTGTGGTAAAGGTAAAGTCACACAAGAAAACGGACCCCTAAGCAAAGGGAATAATCTGGCTGATGCAGAGGCCAAGTGGGCTGCAACAGAGGCACTCCCATGGCTCTGGGAGCCAGAAGAGAGTGTGCCTGTAGCAGTGATAACAAGAAGTGGTGTGGATACATATTGGGAAGGGCGAATTTGAGAGTTGCAAGAATCTGACCCAGGACTGGCAGGCATCATAAAACTTGGGGAGTCGGGGACAGGCATATGCCAAAGGTGAAACTAATGGAAGGGATTTGGCGTGTCTTAACAGCTGAAGGACCAGTAATGCTGTGCCATCAGGGAAACCGGATGGCTTTCTTAAGCTGGGTGCATGGGAGCTTGGCAGGGGGACACCCCAGATTTGAGGAGGCACTGGGAACTTTAAAAAGGTTGTGCTGGTGGCCAGGAATGACAGCTGATTTAAAATCACATCTGGAACATTGTTTGGACTGTGCCAGGCACGACTCACCTCACAAGGTGCTAAGGGGAGAATTAATGAGACAAGCCCCAAGGGGACCTTGGGAAAGGATACAAATTGATTACACAGGACCCCTACCACCAGATCACAGGAAAAAACGGTTCATGTTGGTGGTAGTGGATGCTTTCAGCAGGTGGGTGGAAGCTTTTCCCACAAAGTATCAGACTGCCTGAGTAACTGCTGAAATACTGGTAAATGAGGTATTCACTCACTGAGGGGTCCCAAAGGTGATTGACTCAGACCAAGGAGCTGCTTTCTGGTCAGATCTGTTAGGGGAGCTATCAGCCCCCACTGGAATCACACAATTGTTCCATATTGCTTATCACTCACAGGCTATGGGACAGGGGGAATGCATGAATTGCACCATTAAAAATGAGCTAAGAAAGGGTGTGGAAATGGGAGGGAAAAATTGGTCACAATTACTGCCATTTGTCTTAATGAGAATAAGGGCACGAGAATCAAGGGCACAGAATTTTCTCCATACGAGACTCTCATGGGAAGGCCCATGGAACAGTGGAAAAATCTACTTACCCCAGTACCTGAGAAAATCACTACACACGGCTTAACACAAGAATTGGATTTTAACTCTAATCAACCATGTAAAACTGGTATAGCAGGCAGTGGTCTGGCGAGACCAGCAAGGAGCAGCAAGAGTCAAAGCATGGTATGACCTGCCCAGGGAGCGTGATCTACCCATGTGGGAGATCTTGTGATGTACAAGATTCCAGGTCAACACCATCCATTCGCACCTCCTAAATGGAAGGACCCCTATCTTGTCCTTGATCAACTAGGGCCCCATCTGCTATTATTGGGTACAGAGAATAGAGGACAGGAGTGGGTTCACTGCATGCAAATAAAAAGGTACAAACAGGGGACTGGGAAAGGGGACATGTAAATTTTGTAAAGTGTGTATTACAGGTTAAATCAAAAAAGAGAAAAGGATAAAAATTCCCTGGCCCTTGATGGAACAATTATTAGTGCTAATCACAATTGTCACATTTACAAATTCTATTCAGATCCCACGATGTGAAATGTCAAAAGGAGGAAACACACGGACAGCTACACATTCAACTTGTGGTAATAAAGCTAATGAAGACTATGAGAATCTCCCCATAGAAAGATGTGCCACTAATACTCCAACAGGAATTTGGCAGTGTTGGTACATGGTTTATGGATTAGATGGGGGAATCCCCACCTGGTGGAGAATATCAAATTTATCAGGAAATATTGCATGGTACTCCCTGAGTGCGGCCATGATTAATGATAGTGGAAAACACAGTTACCCAGCTATGTGCTTTGTTACAGAGGGTCCAAAGAATATAACCCTCTGGTGTCCTGGAGCGAATAAACCCTCTGGGGAAAATAGGGCCCCACATTTAGGGTGTCACGTTACCATATGTAACAACAATGGTACTTCCATGGAAAATAATCCCCAAAGGTGTGATTGTTATGTACATATTAGATTGGGCATAAAATCCCCTTTGGGATGCTGGATGTATGATGAGTTAACCATTTTACACACTGTAACCCTACAGGTGATATGAATGCCAAGTTGAAAGAATCCAAATTTAAAGAGGCCACAGCCTGGAGCCGAAAATATTCCCCAACGAGTAAATGTATGGGAGCCGTTGTGGGAGTAGGTGCAGCCAGCACTTTTTAACGTGTCCTTTCACTCTATTACATGGGTGGTATGCCCGAGGAATGGTGGATGGAGCAAATTCATCCTAACTGTAGTATGTACATAAAAGGATTGAAACAATAATTCAGTTGGTGGGTGAGGGGACACACCTGGAATCGTCGTCAGAAAAGGGGATTGTGGGCAGCAGGGAACACTATGCTGGGTAAATGGAATCTGGAGGACGAGTGGGTAACCAAACAATTAGTAAGCCAAAATATAAAATTTCAATAACAAATTAATGAATTAATGGCACAGCAACTATCGGCAGTTGCCACTGGGTGGAGGACAGCAGTAGAGGTAAACTTGCAGTTAACTCATTGGGCAGGGGACCTGGTGACATGGGTGGGGAATGGCTTCAGAAGATTAACATGGGGAGAAGTGTGTGTAGGTATTCAAAATGCTCAGTTGATAATGTTAATGGATATTATGAGAGATGCTTGGTCAGAACAATGGCCTTCAGTATTAAATTGAGAGGTTAGCCCATATTTATCCACAATTGCAAAAACAAACCCATCTACCTGGAAAATAACATCCCCCACCTGTGGGAAGAGTTCTTGTGTAATTGTTGCTATGATACTATGGGAAGGAAATGCAAATAAGGTAATCCCCTTGAGCCCTATGGGAATAACTAGGGAAGGGGGAGCGCATTGGGAGCCACTTGGAAATAGATGAGGGCGTGTGTGGAATGGGATAAACTGGACTGTCATCACATTAAGCAGTTGTATATCCAGAGGAGGAATATGGATGTGCACCTCTCCTATGACTATGGAGGAGCAGAATCAATGGCCTATTGCAAAGGGGGGTGCATTTAGGAGTAATGTATATGGGGTACAGTGTATTCTGTTAGGAACGTATGTAATCCTGAAATATAACACTAGGAGGCATAATCCTTCCAAATTATGAACTTCTACACACTGCCACCTGGACTATGGTGCACCAATGGATCAGTGGACTTAATCGTTGTAAACTATCAAACCAGCACCTACTACCCCATGCCGTACCAAGTAGTTGAACTGGTTTGGACAATACCAAATTTCACTGTGGATATTCAATGGACACATAATATGGACAAAAGTACACAAAGATTACAAGAGCAACTTGCTGCAAGCGCCAACAGTTGGACACACTTACAATACACACTACAGGATGGCGCTGACAAAATTTTAACCCTATCAAAGGAGAAGAAGCAGTGTTTTTGGTGGTGGCCAGGATGTTGGACCATACTGCAGTGGTCAAGACTCTTAGAGTTGCTGTGAATTATCATAGCAGCTGGTGTATTGTTAACTGTATTTGTGTTACATTGCATATGGAAACTATTAAGGGGGGCACAACCACCTAGTGAACAGACACTAATTATAACCTATATGTAATGTAGTAAGCCCTCCCCCTCAGTGTATTAGACAACCCGGACCCAACCTTCTCGGGCCCACTATAATGGGAAGTCTGGAACACTAACTGGAATAGGTGTGGTATGCCCATATGAGAGAAGGTGCAGGGCCCGGTACTACACGAGGGGCAGTGGGACAGATGGAGCATCATCACCTTCTATCTTGATGCCTGGCCCTATCAGGAAGTGTGTCGCCATATGTCCCTATGCTGTTCCAGGGATACCTGGGCAGGAGGATCCCAAAAGAAAAAAAAGGGGTGGAGTGTTAGGATATAGATATTCAAGCCTGTCTGTAAAGGCCTATACTTTAAGAATTTAGGTATATGTTTATTATTTAGCTAGTTATAGAGGTATAAAAGAAAGAATTGTGTAAGGGCCTTCTCTCACTGTGATAGTCTGAGGCCCTGTTTAGTCATACTGAAATAAGGCAATCTGGGGCTGTTAGGAAGGTGATCCGATCTATCACCTCCAGAGAAAGGGAAGAGCATAGAACAGGGGTCAGCAACCTTTCAGAAGTGGTGTGCCGAATCTTCATTCATTCACTCTAATTTAAGGTTTCACGTGCCAGTAATACATTTTAACATTTTTAGAAGTTAAAGTTAGACTTTCTGTAAGTCTATAATATATAACTAAACTATTGTTGTATGTTAAGTAAACAAGGCTTTTAAAATGTTTAAGAAGCTTCATTTAAAATTAAATTAAAATGCAGAGCACTCCGACTGGTGGCCAGGACCCAGGCAGTGTGAGTGCCACTGAAAACCAGCTTGCGTGCTGCCTTTGGTACCCATGCCATAGGTTGCCTACCCCTGGAAAAGGAAATTTAGTTTGATAGTTTTCTGTCTGGTAAGAACTCACTTATCAATAGACCAGTAGTTTCCCCAGGAATTGAAATTAGGGGGAGTGTTCGAATTTACGGGGGGG